>NC_059139.1:61029098-61329098 GCF_020740605.2 Lemur catta | reverse complement strand
TAATGACTCTGCCTGCTTTTTGTTGAAAACCATTTGAATATAGGTTTACAGCAATAAGTGTTTGAAAAGCAAGAAAGCATTTTTCGGGCATGTTGCTGAAGGTGTGGGTATTTTACTGCATTTTTCCATATTTCTGTTGGATCTATCTTAGCATCAAACAATTACTTTAAAATGTCATCTACTAAGAGCTTAATCAGTTCCATCTGTAGTTCTTTAGGTGCCTTGGTGATATCAACTAGGTGAGGCTGAAATGCTAATTTGAGTATGATGTCACGATTCTCAAAGTCAGTGAACTTTTCATTGTATTCTCCAACTGATAGATCTATAACAGCTGGCTATTTCTCAAATGATTTGCATATATCATTCTGCTCATCAATGACCTTTGCTAACTGTGGAAAATGTACTTCTGAAATTTCCTTTCGAAGAGAAGTGTTTTGAAAAAAAGCCTTTTTCTAAATGCTTGGCTCTTTTACCACTTATCATATATGGACTTAGTTTTACCTTGCAAAGAAATATTCAAGTCCTTTTGATTTGACATGACATCACACAGAAATGCTGCATTCCTACAAAAATCTTCTTCCAATAAATCACATTGCTGATTCTGTTCTTCATAAAATTTAACTATCTGTTCTTGCAAAGATAAAATTTTGGCTAACACCTGCTCCTGGTGATAGCCAATGCACTTTAGAATGATATGGCAAATCCACACTGGATACATCATTGCTCAACTTTAGCGTGTTACAAAACTGATGATGCCCGTGGTGCCTCTGTGCAAATATAGTGAACAATATTTATAACTTGTTGCAAAGTGTCACTTAAAATAGCAGCTTTAGCACAGAGATTTTGCTGATGCAAGATACAATGAAAAGGAATGAGAGCATCTGGGTCTATTAATACTTTTTATCTATGCAATAAACCCTTCCTGTTTTCCTGTCGTGGAAGGTGCAGGGTCTGTACATACACTCCCTAAATTTATCAAATTCAGTCCACCTCATGACATTTATCTTGAAATCTATTGAAGATATCTGTTCCCCATGTTCTGTTTGTAAGAGTGCACAATGCAAGTAACTACTCGTAGCAAAGAAAACCTTCTCTTATGATCCTAATGTAGTATAAAACCTGTGTTGAGTCAGTAATATCAGCAGATTCATCCAAAGCGATTGAATAATATATATTTTCCTTTTGAAGTACTGCATGAAGTTGTTCTGTTAAGTTGAAGGCTATTTCATGCTGCTGATCAGTTACGGTTTTTCTTGAAAGAGGCAGTTGCTTGTATTTTGAAGTGTTATCAGGGTCTAAACATCTAACTTCAACAATACATTCTTTCACAATTTCTATGTCACTGGGTGGCTTCTCTTTTTTCCCGGAGTATATAAGCTACTTTCATAAGTTGTTTCAATGACATTATTTCCAGGTCTTATTGCTGCTTGAAAGAATTATCTTGGCTTTTGCTTTTCATCTTTTAATTTCTGCAATACAACCTTTCATGTCTCTCCAATTTAAAATATTTGTGGTCCTTATATGTGTTATCATGCTGATGAGCATTGAATTTCTTTAGTGTTGATATTGCAGTATCACAAAGCAAGCAAATCATCTTATCTTTAGCAGAAACAAGATAATATTGCAATTCCCAATCCTCATTAAAAAATCGGTTTTCTTCCTTCAGCATTCTCTTGGTCTTCTTTAACATGATGGGCTGTTAAGTAGACAGAATTTAAAAATCCTGTCGAACTGTGTAAATATTCACAAATTCCACTCCAAACAGAAACACAGTACACTGTTGACAAAAACTGATAATGGCCTGACATACTCCACCCCCATAAACTCTCACAAACCAGCCTCGTGCAGTAGTGGTGCCAGTCAGACAGGGAAAGTTAGAACTAAATCATGAGTATAGAAGCCATCAATTTAGCCGTTATGGCTTTCTAATGTTCTTATTGTGCTGGTCAATCTGGGAGGATTATTTCATTGATACTTATTTTATTCTTTGACATTTTAAATATGTTCATTTAAAAGATAAGATAAAAATGTAAAAGACAAAAAATGTACTAATAAAAATAAAAGGATTTGTTCTGTAAAATTTGGATTCAGTCAAAAGTCTGCACTTAAAACCCTAGAAGGCCACATATGGCCTTAAGGTCACAGGTGCCTCACCCCTATCTGGGACTCACTCTGTCATACCTACAGTATGCTCTCAACCTCCACAAACTTTCCCTTTGCAGCATTTATCTTTGTATAACTGTTGGATCACAATTATCTCCCACACTAAACTTTTGGTTTTGCACTTTCTCTTTAGCATAGTGCCTAGTATATAATAAATTTTCAGTAAATATTTATTAAATGAAGGCATGAATAAATGTATATATAATATACCAATAAATGTATACATAATAGTACCAGGTCATGTTTAGTCTTTATTTTCAAGAAATACTCCAAGTAAGACTAAGGTTACAGACAATACCTTAAAGGGTAAGATTATTACAGCTTCCCATAAAAGTATTTGTGATTTTTTATTTGTATACTTACCAATCTTAACTTTTATATAAATTGACTATGTTGCTACTAGATTAGCATAAGTATTACACACTGTGCAGAATAGAATTTTTAAATTTATTTTAAAACTACTCAAATTTTGCGCTTATGCCAATACCAAGCAGTTTTAATAATCACAGCTTTGTAGTATAGTTTGAAGTCTGGTAAATTAATACCTCCCATTTTGTTTTTGTTGCTTAAAATTGCTTTTGCTAAACGAGGTCTTCTCTGGTTCCACACAAAGCATAGAATTATTCTTTCTATATCTGTGAAAAATGATGTTGGTAATTTAATAGGGATTGCATTGAATCTGTAGATAACTTTGGGCAGAATAGTCATTTTAACAATGTTGATTCTTCCAATCCACGAGCATGGTATGGTTTTCCACCTATTTACATGTTCTGTAATTTCCTTCCTCAGTGTTTCGTAGTTCTCCCTATAGAGGTCCTTTACCTCCTTAGGTAAATATATTCCTAGGTATTTTATCTTCTTTGTTGCTATTTTGAAGGGTATTGAGTCCTTAATTTGGTTCTCCGTTTGACTGTTATTGGCATATATGAATGCCTCTGATTTGAAAAGTGGCCCCTCAGCCTATTAATTTATAAATTCTAAACAATTTTTAAGATCTACCTTATGTGATATTTCATGATTTTAGAGATATTGCTCATATCACTTTCCAACCACAGTAGACTCTGTGATACTCCCTTTACCAGGTGGGGGCATCTACCTATTAACCAGTACAAGTGTTGGTTTGTAACAGCTCATAGCTGACTCCTCTAGAAAACTGCTCTTGGTTGATGGGGGTCTTCTCTCTTCTACAAAAGAAGATGAAGTTCATAGCCACCAGGTACACGTGTAAAAGTACTGATTAGAAAAAATTTCAAAAAAGCATTTTTCTTCCAAATGAAAACATTTGTCATTGCTATTACTAAACTGAAAAACTGTAAATATGACTCAAAATTTAGTTGCAGAATTGAGACTTATAAAGGTAACTCAGTACACCAGAAGGAATTTATCCTACTGTCTACCTCAGCCCAGTGTGGATTCAGAAATTAAATCATTCTTATTTTATGATATGTTTAACAAATAAATTTAGTCAGTAATTAAGTCATTGGTTCCTATAAAAACCAAATCAGCATGGCACTATACATGAAAACCTACATGTTGAAAAAAATAACTAGATAGTTTTAACTGTTCAACTCTTATTTTAGAAGCCAAGAAAAAAAAATTAAAGTACTAAAATGTAGTGGCCCAATCTACTATTCTGGACCAAGCAGCCTCAGTCACTCAGAGTTCTCTAGAGATCCAATAAGCATTCATCAATTAAAATAAGAGAAAAAGATAAACAACTCTTGTTGAGATTGCTATTCATTTCAGAAGTATAGAAAGGTACTCAGTCTTGAACCCTAGTGAATAAACTTGTTGGTATATAACCGATTATAGTTCACATCAAGTGGCAGCTTTGAGTCTCAGAGGTCCTAGATAAAGAGGACAGAGTTCCATTGTCAGAGATGGCAGCTAAGGGTCTTCTTAGGAAGTAGTGCTTCGAGGTCAACTTCAATCCTCAAGGTGAAAGAAGTCACAGTGACAAATATGTGCTAAGTATTTTTATTTCATGCAAGAGACTTAAGTTTGTTACCTAAACATTGTATTGTGGTGAAAACAAATAAGTTTAATAAAAATTATAGCAATAATATTACCAATTTTAGATTTCTAAAATTATAATACAGAAAACAATTTAATATGCTATCAATAGCCATAGAAAGACTTTATCTAATTAGATTTTGTTATATCTTCAAATTAATTATTTTTAAATGTAAAAAGCTGAGAATAAGTTTAGCTCATTATTGAATGAACACTGTATAATCTTCATATTTTGGTTTATCCTTCTTATCGTATTTGATATTAGCTCGTATAGCTATCTAAATGCCACATTTCTCTTCTGTGCGTTGTTTACTTTTTAAAGCACTAGATTTTAAAACTAAGAAAAATAAAAATTTGAATTTGATCATATTTCTAACAAAAAATAGACAAAATCTTTACCTAACTGTGTTAAAATAAAACTGATAGATTCCAAAATGCTGATATGGACCCTAAAATGAAATAACAATCCCTAAAATGAAAACCATTCCATTTGCACTTCAGTATAAGTTTGTAGTAAAATAAAATCAAAGTCATAGTTATCCATTTGTTGTATTTATTTAGGGTAAAGAACATATTCAATTCAGTGATCTTAAATTTGATCTTAATTAGACATTCTTACAAATATGCTTCTATGTTTTTTTTTTTGTAATACAAAATTCCATACATATATTTACACATGCACACAAAGTCAGGTGAAAGAAGATTTTGTTTTGTTTTGTTTTCATTTGTTTTTGTTGCCTTCTAGAAATAACATATAAATCAAAGATAAAATAATGGAAGTATAATATTTCTTCTTCACTAGTCAAGATAATAGAGAATATTATAAATAATATAAAAATATTATTGTGGATATTTCTCTTCAACAACACATTTCATTGAAGGAGCCAACTTTTACAGCTCCCTCCTCAATATTAGCAAGAATATTAACTAAAAAGGTATAAACTGAAAAACGAAAGTCACTAAACTCCTTTTACAGGATCACCTGCCTTGTGATTGTTGCAGGGAGATGATGTCCCAAAACCAAATGCCAAGAACTCATCAGTAACTCGAAAACTAACAACTTCCAGCACCTAAAAACTTATTTCCCAAGACATATCTGGGAAAATTGAGGAAAAGTCAAAGAAAATATGTGTGGATAATAGAGGTGGCATGAGAAAATTAAAAAAGGCAAATTTTAAATCTAAATAATGGGAAGTTTTTACTCTAAATTAAAGTCTTTCTCCCTATGTGATATTTTGGAATTATCTCTAGCTTAAAAATGCCAGGCATATTTAGAAAGAACTTGCAGTAATAAAACCAGAAGTGATTCTAATACCCCCACCACTGTACCCCACCTTAAAGGAAATTTTTCCCAGTAATTGTGTAAATGAGCCTTTTTCTAACAGTTGATAGAAAGATAATTACCTAACAGGAATTTTCAAAGTTATAAAGGCACATTATAGTTTAGAGTAATCTTATTAAAAATCAAATTCACAACATCAACAGATCCTTCCTGTGCTATGTAATTACATTACAGACACTTAATTGAAATAAACTGGAAATGAAACCTGGCCTAGCACAGGCATGTACTGATGGTTAAGACTCAGCAGGGTGGTGCTAGTTCATTAAATGTAGTCTTCACATGTCTTCCCATTACATTTTTAAAAAATATTAAAAATAAGAACACTAACTCAATTAAGTATATAAATACTCATATACAATTTATCTTGTGTGTGTAAAACACACTTGAAAACAATGATAATAAGAAGAGTTTATGTGAACTAATTTTTTTTCTGGTTAATTAGAGATAAAAGATTATATACAAGGGAATTAAACATTCCTAATAATAACATATTGGTTTATATAAAAATAATTAATAAAAAGCCCATATTACAAAACTTTCTAGGCCATATATTTTGGTTCCTCAAAGTGTTGAAACACTGTGCTGCAGCTTGGTAAACCTCCTGATGGCATCTTAGGTAGATCAGCAATCCCTGAAAGGCCGGACCAAGAAGGTTAGAGATGTCATTGCTACCCTAAGCACTATCTACACTGGATTCTGAGGCTTTTTAGAAAAACAAGCTACCCAGAATTGTTTCATATTATTTCACTTCAGTATATGCCTTTATCCAGCACATACCGTATAACTTGTAGCTTAAGCTCAAATAAACTAACCAGAAAAATGTGTTTCTGTTTGTGTGTCTGTGGCATTATGTACAAGGGGTCCAGATTTACTGGTAAATATAACAAGTAGACATATATTTGGAAATAGCTCAGGTATATTTATTAATGAATAATCATGGGATAATTCCTTTGTACAAATTGTTGCACAGTCCGAACAAAGTAGTCCCTCTGCAGCGGGGAAGTGGCCCTAGGCCATTGAGCCTAACCACGCAAAGCAAGGTTGGTGCTCTCAAAGCAGGTGGAAGATAGTAGGGTCAGCTGCAGCTAGGTGGAAAGGAAAACAAAGCCAAACCCCCCTAATGAAAGGGCAGCTCATAGAAAGTATATCCCTACCTCCTGCAACAGTTCTGAGAATGGATCACTGGGAATTTGATAACATGAAGTGTCTAGATTCCAATCACGCACTGCTTAATGATGGGAATACATTCCGAGAAATGTGTGATTAGATGATTTCATCCCTGTGTGAACCTCATAGAGCGCATTACAAAACTTCCTAGGCCATGGTCTTGGTTCCATACAAGCCTGGATGTATAGCCTACTACACCCCTAGGCCATATGGTAGCGGGGAGGGGAACCTGCAGCCTTCAGGCCACACGTGGCTCTTCAGATCCCAGAGTGTGGCCCCTTGACCAAATCCAAACTTCACAAAGGATTTATTCTGTAAAATTTGGATTCAGTCAAAAAGCCTCACTCAAAAAACTGGCCCCAGGGCTGCAGTTTTCCCACCCACCTATTGTCCTAGGTCACAAATCTGTACAGCATGTTACCATACTGAATACTGTAGGCAACTGTAATACAAATGGTATGTGTGTACTTAAACATATCTAAACATAGGAAAAGTACAGTAGAAATACATTATATTCTTATGAGACCACTGCTGTATATATTGCAGCACAATTCACAATTGCAAAAATGTGGAAACAACCCAAGTGCCCATTAATACATGAGTGGATTAATAAAATGTGGTATATTTATACCATGGAGTACTACTTAGCCATAAAAAATGGGGAACTAATATTTCTTGTATTATACTGGATGGAGCTGGAGCCCATTCTTCTAAGGGAAGTATCACAAAAAATGGAAAAACAAACACCACATGTACTTACCATTAAATTGGTACTAATCAACACTTACGTGCACATATGGAAGTAACACTCATCAGAGATCAGGCAGGTAGGAGGGGGGAGGAGGGGATGGGTAAATTCACACCTAATGGGTGCAGCATGTGCTGTCTGGGGGATGGACGTGCTTGTAGCTTTGACTCTGACAATGCAAAGGCAAGTTATGTGACCAAAGCATTTGTACCCCCATAGTATTTTGAAACTGAAAAAAACAAAAAAATATGAATACATAAAAAACAACAAAAAAGAAATGCGTGGGACCAGAAAAAAAAATGGGACTAACCAATAAGCACACATGTACACAGAGGGAAATAAAACTCAGTGGAAATCTCACAGTGGATAGAGGGGAGCAGGGAATGAGGAAAATCTACATAACAGGTGCAACGAAGACTATCTGGGTGATGGGCACACTTATAACCCTGACTCAAGCATAACAAAAGTGATCCATATAACCAAAAATATTTGTACCCCTGTAATACTTTGAAATAATAATATTAATAATAATAAAAAAGGAATGTTTAGGAACTAGATTAAAAAATAACTATGTTTTAAAAATCCATTATTTCCACCATCCCTATTTCTTCAGAAAGAATTTGTTTGGTCTACTGTGTTGAAGAGGATGGTCCCCCATATCATATGACAATTTCATTCCTCAGACCTCAGCTGATTGGACCAGAAATGGGCAATTGACCTATTAATAGAATGAGCTAGTCCATTGGCTAACTCAAGTGAATAGTCAACTATTTTTCTCAAGAATTTGAATTATAAATTTAAGCTGAAAAAGTTAAGGTTAAGCCACATTCATGTCAGAGTGGACACTATGATGAAGGCCCAGGTACTTCTACTGTTAAGGGCATAGGTCCATCTTGGTTGTTCCCAGTTATGAGCTTTTCTCAAATCCATGTATCCAATAATATTTCAAGATATTCTTAAACTTATAATGAATATGCTGGCTACTTAGGAATTTTTTTATTATTGATAATTCTTTTTAACTACATCTCTGCAAAGGCTTTGCATAATTCCATCATCTTGAGAAATAGGCATGTATTTAAATCTTTTTATTATGAAAATGTTAAATATATATGAAAGTAGAGAAAATAAGTGAATGAACTACCAGGTACTCATCATTCAGCTTCCATATTATTAATATTTAAGATAGTAATTTTTGATTAACTTTTAAAAATTTTGTTAGTTCAGGTTATCCTGAAATATTCATTCTTGAAATTCCTTCAAACTTGAATTGTTTGAGGGATTAATTTATTATCAATCATCAGGCTAGTCTAAAGAAATTTGACATTTTAACAAGTTTCTGAATTTTGCTTTGGTAACATCCAGGTGTTAAACTTATGCACATTTTAAAACAAAAATATGATTCAACATTTTTAAATGGGTTACCACTTGTAAGTAAAATATAATATATTTGGTAATATAAACTGATATATTGTCATTTTATCATCATTTCCTATTAATTGTTAAAACAAGTTACTCTATATTCAGAAGGTATTTATATTCTATGAAATACCTTTATCTTTACCTTCCACTTTAAGAGGACTTTATTTGCAATATTGGTTCTGATTTTTAAAGTTTAATAGTAAGTTTTATGAAGTTTTTAGTTTACACTGTCTACATTTGTATGGGGTCTTAAGCATTTCTGCAGAGTTGGAGAGAACAAAAATATATGATACACAAAATTATTATTGCTACAATTTAGGGCTGCTTTTTAGTATGGAGCAGTAAATCTCTGTATTATTCTATGTGTTTGCCTAGCAGCCTTTTGGAATTAAGTATATAACAATTTTGCAATCTAACATTTATTCACATACATTAAAGCATAATGTTTTGGGGGAAGTATAATACTAAGTAGGAAATCAGAAAACCTGGGTTCCAGCCCAGGATCTGCTACAAAATAGCTAGGAATGTTGGACAAGTCACTTTGCTTCTCTGAGGCTCAGTATTCTTATCTGTAAAATTTGCAGTTTAGACATGATCTTTAATTTTCTTTTAGCCCTAAAATTTGATGTCTAGCTGTCCTTTCACAACGAACAAGTAGATTTTTTTCTTTGTAAGTACCACATTTAAGGCTAAAGAAAACCTTTCCTCTTCTCCAGTGATTTTCACTCATAGCTTAGGAAACTTGAGCTTCAAAAAGATCATTTGTAGCATATGTACTAAGGAAATCAATGCTCAAGTATATTTAAGTATTTTGATTTGGAAAGATTCTCTCTCCACTCTTAAAATCCTTTATCCTGCAAAGTTGTAAGAGCTCAGGAAAAAAATAGAAAAATGTTAGGCAAGGATTATGTCTTGTTTTAGATCATTTAAAAGAAGAAGATGCGTACCTTGGATTACCTCAAAAACAAGGGGTCTGGGGTTCTAATAATTATTTTCCACACAAGCAATAGATATTTGTAGAGAAAAGCTCAAGTTAAAAAAATTCAGGCACTACAATTTATTTTAACATTTCATGAAACTTCATGTATTTAACAGGAAAACATCCCTCAGCCTTTGTAGAATTTTTGTTGTTATATTAGAAGCTGGCAAAGTTTCAAGTTTGAACTCAGGGAGAAGTGGATCTATGTTCAGATACACACTGTGCAAACACAGCAGCACATATCCTTCCTAAGCACTTGAAATGTGGCTAATGTCACTGTGGAACTCAATTTTTAAATTTAATGTAAATCCAACTAAATTTAATTTAAATTTAAAGTTAATTAAAACCTATTTAAGTATGTGTGGAATAACTTGAGGGTATAAATCTACTTTTTCAGCCGTAAATTCAAAATTAAAATACAGATAGTTTTTCTGACATAAATTCAGTGCCTGAACTGAGATGTACTGAAAATATAAAATACACAAGAAAAAAGAAAGTAAAATACGTTGTTAATAAATTTTCAAATATTGGCTACATATTATAATGACAATATTTTGGATATATTAGCTTAAAATATTAATATACTATTAAAATAATTTCTACTTGCAGATGGTGACTTGAGAAAAAAATAATTTGATCGTTTTTTTGTAGTTTGTAAACATGACAACAAGAAAATTTAGAATTACTTATATGGCTCAAACTATATTTTTACTGGACAGTGCTGGTCTGGAGCATGGGTCATTTGAAGAGAATAATTTCTAAGCAGCATCAGTTCTTGCTAAAATTATTAACAAAATATTCAATTCAGGTAATGATTGAATAAAAAAATAAAGCAGAACACCTGAGTGCAGATAAAATTATTTCTATTAAGCAGAAAAACTAATTAAAAGTATTTGAGTGTCTGTCTTTATCTCTACAGAATAAATTTAGAATCACTGGCTGAATTTTAAAATATATATCCAGAAAATTGGAATTAGAAAACGTCTTACCTTATCCAAATTGTTCATTTTGTACAGAAGAAACTTTATTTTACATTGTGTTTCCAAGGTCATTTAAAAACTTTGTGGTCAAATCAGAACTAAAACTTCTGATTTTCAATCTATTCTGCCTAAGGGCGAATAAGTAGAAGGGAACTAAGAATTTAATTAACAATTTCAAGAAAAAACTATCCAGCACAACACATCAAAAATGGTATGCCTTAAGGTTATCTTAAAGATCTTTCTTTACATAAATGATCAAAATAACAGATGATTTTTAAAGAGAAACATCTTTCCTTCAAAGACTATTTTACTTATTTTGTAATTAATCAGTTATTCTTTCCCACTTTTCTTGAGTTTTAGTGAAAGATATAACCCTATACATATAAGCAATATATTCAATATGACAACATATTTGAATACATGAGGCCAAGAAAGGGTTAAGAACGGGAGCAAACTTAAGGCCAAACTGAATTCAAAAAGTTGCTGATGTGAAGTACCAGGTCTCCTGGGGAAACAACATACAGGCTGCACCATTGACTTGCCAATTAATCCAAGGAGCTACATGGCTATTAGTTCGGGAAAGAGACGCTTGCTTGCCTGCTTGCCTAGAGGTAAGAGCTAGGTTTGCAGCTGCCAAACAGCAGGATGACAGAAATAAATGGGGAGAGAAATTAGGACTATGAATCTAAGTATTTCATTTTCTTGCTTTGGCTTCAGAGGAAAACCCAAATGTCAGCAAACTACTATGATATCTTGTATAATATACAGAAGATTCATTTATCATGAAAGACGTCAAAATATAAATAATTTTCTAAGAATCTTTAAAATAGCCTTTTGTTTATAGCAGCACAATTGCAAAGATGTGGAAACAACCCAAATGCCCATCAATTCATGAGTGGATTAGTAAAATGTGGTATATGAATACCATGGAGTATTACTCAGCTATAAGAAATAACAGTGTTATAGAATCTCTTTTGTTCTCCTGGAGAGAGTTGGAACCCATTCTATTAAGTGAAGTATCCCAGGAATGGAAAAATAAGCACCACATGTACTCACCAGCAAATTGGTTTCCCTGATCATCACCTAAGTGCACATTTGGGAATAACACCAGTTGGGTATCGGACAGAGGTGGGAGGAGGGGATGGGTGTATACCTACATGATGAGTGCGTTGCGCACTGTCTGGGGAATGGACAGGCTTGAAGCTCTGACTCAGGGGGATGGGCGGGACATGGGCAATATATATAACCTGAACTTTTGTACCCCCACAATAATAAGCTGAAATAAATTAGAAAAAAAGAAAAAAAAAGAAAATCTACTTTCTTAGCAATATTAAAATAAAATAAAATAAAATAGCCTTTCAGGAGGTACATTCTATTAAGTCCTACAAAATTCTAAAACAAATCTTCAAATGTAATGATTAAAAACCTGAAAATTAGGCCCATATCACTTTGCAGAGCTATAAATAAGTTTTATATGGTATACACATATTATAAGCATCAAAGATATCAAATTCAAAGAAGTTATTAAAACCGCATGTTTATTATTATTATTCTTGGTGTGGCACTGTTTCAATTTTGTCATATTTGCCTTTTTTCATGTACACATTGGATGTCAGGGTTTAAGATTCTTTTAATTGTTACATAATTAACTTATCTATGGGAATTTCCATGTATGAAATGATCCAACGAAAATCACTGTATCTTAGGAGAGAGGAAGGTTCATTAAAAAATAAAAAAAAGAAAATCACTATATTTTGATCTTGACACTGAGAAATTGCTAGCAGCTCATACCTGCTCTGAAATTAATTAAGAACATCCTGGATATGCTCTTTGGAGAGGTATTTCATAATAATGAACTGGGAAAAAGCATATTCAACTAAAAGCATCCAAGTAAATAGTTGAAATCTGAACTCCATTCTTTTAAATGTGCCTCAGCAAAATCAGAAGAGTATTGAGTCATAAAATGCAACTAAATGAAGCCACTGAAATTATATTTAGAGGAGTATTTGTAGCTTTCTCTCACCCCCTGTTGCAGAAAAAAAATCAGTGTACAATTAATATACTATTTTTAATACCCTAAAATGGTTTCTGTCAGAGATGTGCTTCTTTATTCTACATTATTTCTGGTGTTAATTGTGATCAGGTTCATGGCACAATACTCTGGTTGAAATCTAGACTGTGTAGAATTGAGTTGGGTACAACTTTGCTCTGTGCCACCCTTTTTGTACTGAATCACAGCGAAGGGAATCTTGGGCAGTCGACAGCTTTATCACTGTTTCCAAGTTCAGGTTGGCTGGGCTCCCAAATCTCTAGGGACATGTTGGCTGCCAAAGCAAATTAGTCTCACTTTATCTCTGGGGCAGTGACTTTGCTAACTTTATTGGCTGTGGGGGGCCTAAGCTTTCTAACATCAGCAGGTGACACATTAAAAAAAACGTAGTTAAGATATTGATCCCTTTCCCACTCCAAAATGGCACTAGTGAAAAAACAATTAGGAAAGGTATGAGGGAAGAAGAATCCAGTTAGAAAACATGAAAGATTCAGGGCTTACGTTGTAATTAAAAGAGGCAGAAAGAGTACTATAAGATCACTGTAAGAAAACGTTGACGTTAGGTTAAATTTATAACCTGAAAAATATGAGTGCCATTGATGAAGCTGATGAAATAACAGACTATATCCAATCTGTATTATTACACATATATTTTAATAGATGATCAGAGGAGGAGAATAGAACAGAAGAAGGAATCAAATGTAAAAATCATAGAAAAATTGGACAGGTTTGAGTAAGTTGATTGAAGAGTTCATGTAAAATCTAACAGAAACCTCCTGCCCGAATAGAAAAGTATTAGATAAGCTTCTAGTCCATGTCTTCAGTCCCCCAAATTAGTGAGAAAATTCGAGGATTGTCTGTGTGTGTGTGCGTGTTTGTGTGTGTACACACATGCTTGTAAATCAGGAGAGAACCCTTCCTTTATCCCAAATATGCAGTTTTTGGGAAATAGATGGTGAAAAATTGTCATTTTTTAAAAGTTGTATCTCACAGAAATGATTAACTGTGAGCGGTTTTTCTACCTATTAGCAATGTTCACTGCAGATTAGGACAGAAGTTTGGATAGTCCAATCATCCTATGCTCTTATTTGGAAGGTTGATGATGGAGCCCAGGATAATTTTTTTTTTCTAATAATATCCATCTTCAGTAGCAAGAGAAAAGACTTTCTTAGTTTCATCACTGCAGTTCCAGAACATTAACCAATACTTGTCACAGGATAAACAATAAATAGTTGATGAAAGAATGAGTAAATAAAATACTAACAGATGAATGAATAAAGCACACATGATTCTGATGCAAATTGCTCATAAAATAAGTTTTGAGAAACAATGATCTGGAGTCTTCATTCTCTAATTTAACTTTGAAAAATGGTAAAAAAAAAACATAATAATAATAATTAATTAACATTCATTGCCATAACAGACTATTTAGGAAATATTTACAATCTGTGGCATCTACTTGATTGAGATGACTGTTATTTTACTAATGTATGTTCAAACATAATTAAATACAGTATCAATTATTTTTATAAAGGATTTTCCTTTTTCAGTGATGACACTTTTTTGGTTTTTTACTTTTAGTTGTTAACTCAGACAGTAGTGCTAAAGTTAATGGGATAGGGTGTAAACTTGCTTAACTACATAATGATTCCTCACTGTCAATCTTTCATCTTCATAGTTATTATCATGGATTCTCTGAACTCCTTGCCTATATTGATAGGCAACAAAAATTGAATTTAGTGAGAGTAACTAAGCACTGACATGACAAGTTGATAGCAGGCCTACAAATATGATCTGCCTGTGGTCACTGATCTCAAATGTCTTTGTTCTATTCCAGGCAATAGGCAGGGACATGGAGAATTAAGCAATATCAGGACTTCTAGAAAGAACTTCAAGTGTTTGGGAGTTTGGAATTTGAGGACCTAATATTGTGTCAGATCCCCTTTGTGGTACAGAGGATATCAAAGATTTAGAATCATTTCAACCTCGTAATAAGTCTTGCTTTTCAATTGCTAAAAACTTCAATAATACTAACCCAAAAATAAACTTGTAGGACAAACAATATTGTTTTATGATGTATTTTAACTTCAAAAGTAATAAATTATGCTAAAGCAATAAAGAAAAAAATAATTTTCTATCTTTTGTAAATTTTGGCAAGGGAAAAAAGTTAACATGTCATATTTAAATGTAAAATATATTATCCTAAAGATTAAAAAGCTATAAGGATTCAAACAAGGCAGACTTCAAATCTCGTTTGAGGAATCAAGGAATTCTTAGAGGATAAAGCACTTCTGTGATTTGCATATAGAAAGTACCAAACAAATATTTGTTATAGGAATGGTATTATAGAGATGTTCTGCAATAAGTTTAAAATATGATAACCATTTGTTATTAAGCAAATTTTTAAAGTTGCTTTTAAGATATAAACCTGATAAGGTCCCTCATGGTCAGATTTCTGCCTACCTCTCCACCTTTATTTTGAATCGTGTACTTATAAATCCACCACAACACCTGTTAATTTTTCAAGTATAAGATCAAGTGTTGATATATCACATAATATTTTCCTGTTATTCATTTTGATCTAAGATAATCACATTAGATTTCCTCTGTATATGTCTGGAGGAAATTTTGCCTATGGTTCTTTATAGTGCCTGGTGATCCAGGGAGAGATAAGGAATGCAATCCTAGTTGATACACACTAACACAGTATCTGCACCTTGTGGCTGAGTAGAACTCCATGGTATACCTATACCACATTTTATTAATCCACTCATGTATTGATGGGCACTTGAGTTGTTTCCACATCTGTGCAATTATGAATTGTGCTGCTACAAACATTCTAGGAGTGGAAAGGAGGGGATGGGTATATTCACACCTAATGGGTGCGGTGCACATTGTCTGGGGAATGGACACACTTGAAACTCTGACACACTTGAAACTCTGACTCGGGTGGGGCAAAGGCAATATACGTAACCTAAACATTTGTACCCCCATAATATGCTGAAATAAAAAGTAAATAAAAATAAAAAGATACTAGAAACTTTTTTTAAAAAAAACTATCTGTACATTTTAGGATTCCCAACATTGCACAAGCACAGAGGCATCTGGTTTTGCTTTGGTATTATGGTTTTTAAAAGTGGCAGAGGGCAAGATACATGTCAGCTACCTGCTCCTTCCTTTTTTCTTTTTTTTTTTGCAAGTTCTCAAGACATTGGCATCAGGAGAATTAGAAGACAATATTGTCACAATTGGATTCTCTCATTCCAACTTGCATTTGGACAATACTTGACTGCCGTTTGGGGATGAATTTTATTCCAATTCTGGTTTTTATGTTTCTGTGAGTCAAATGGTACAAGTCCAGGTCTTTGTTTCTCTGGCACCTGAGGGGACCATAGCCTGTGGGAGAGAGAGGGTAAATTAAGAATTCAGCCAATCCAAATAGGAAGGGACAGAATTCTAGACATGGAACCAATGGGGGAAAACAAACTTGAATAAAGGAAATGACAGTTAGAGATTTTTATTTAAAGGTGAGTTTGACATGAAGATTTGATGCATGCCAGAAAAAATGAAATAATGTTAAGAAAGGTTTAGAGGAGGTCACGGAAATAGAGACTCTTGTGTTTTGATGAAGTACCCACAAACTCATCCTGAGTTCAAAGTCAGTTTATGTCCCTTCCCTCTTTTCATCCCGGCTTTCTTCCCCATTTTGAAAGACATACACAGGAATTGAATGACTTGACATATAACCACAAAACTGACCAGCACATGTCATCCCATTGGAGATAAAAATATCATTGACAAGGTACAATAATAGGGTCAAGTGACAGCCTTTATCAAAGAGGTATATTTTTCTTGAAAATTTATTTCCCAACAGGGGACCTCCTTCAAATAATCTCCAATTGCATTTATCATATGAATAATGACTTCATTTGTCTCAGTATTCTATGATCTCAGTGGTCTCCAACACACTCTATTTTAAAAGTACTCTTGCCCACTTTCTATGATGTGGTCGGATCTGTTCTTTAGAACTGTGGTCCCCAAAGCCCGGGCCACTGACTGGTCCATGGCCTGTTAGGAACTGGGTCACATAGCAGGAGGCGAGTGGTGTGTGAATGAGTGAAGTTTCATCTGTATTTACAGCCACTCTCCATTGCTCACCATCTTCCTAGCCCCCAGTCCGTGGAAAAGTTGTCTTCCATGAAACTGGTTCCTGGTGGCAAAAACATTGGGGACTGCTGTGTTAGAACATGCACGTATGGTTCTAACTACCAAAGAAGAAAAATGCAAGATAATAGCCCCAGTGTAAATTCAGAAATATATTAAATTATAAGAAAATTGATGGATAATCTCTGCCAATAAAGACTGAGTAACTCTGAGGAAGTCTTTTGGCTTTTATTTTACTGCTTTCTGTTAGGCCATGCTTATTCTTCACTGTGCATAGATTTATTTACCAAATAGTGTGCTGTTCATACTTGGAATAACAAAATAGAAGTACTCCCAGCAAAAAAGTGAGTGTGCAAACAAACCTGATCTTTAATCATAGCACAGTTGTGAAACCAGAAGCATTACTCACTGACTTAAAATTGAGTAACAGTGTCAACGTAAGCAGTAATAGTTGTGTCCTTTGGGACAGGAGAGATGCTAAAATCATTTGTAACTCAAAGCAATCATGAAATGCTAAGTGAAAATACCAATATATATTTTTTCCTCTGAAGTATCTATGTCTGCCTAATATTGTACTAAAATCCTGTGTTTATAAGTTTATGCTTAAGTGGTCAAAATAATAATGAGTCAAAATTTTAGAATTTAAACTCTTGGGCTGAATTTAAACTCTTGGGTTGGTTCCTGACACTTTTGTTTATCTTTTTACTCTTCCATATATAAGACATAGTTTCCTGGATCATACATAATTAAAATATTTTTCTTATGTTTTCAACTGCCTAGTTTTACTATATGTAAAAATGAAAATCCATTTAGCATAAATATTTGCATTTATTTAAAGATCTCTTTTGCCCTCTGGGCTCTTAAAGTCAAGAAAGATTACTTCATAGTGACCTTTACTTTATAGGAAATAGCAAGTCACTATTAGCTTAAAAACTGACCCATAGCTGGGGAAAAATATTCTAGAAGCAACATAGGAATTGATTAGAATTTTGTTTAACAATAATCTTTGAGTGTTCAAACTAATGTGATTACAAAAATAATTATATAAGAGCAATATTGAGAGATACTGATACTGAGAAATATTGGGCTGATAACTAGCAAGATTTGGTGATTGATGTTATCTGCAGGACAAGATAAAACAAAAGCCAACAGTAACAACAAAATTCATTTCTGCTTATTTGGAGATAATGGTAGTATCACTAAGAAAAAGATAAAATTAAAAATAAAAAAGTGGTTTGATGGTTAAAACATATGTATTTGTTATGTGCAATTTGAGATATTTTTGGAGAAACCATACAAAAGTATTTTCAGCTCAGACCTTTCCTCTCAGCTCCAGACTCAAGTGCCTATTTGGTGTTTCTTCTCAAGTATCTTAGAGTTCAAAGTAACTCAATGTGAGCAAAACCTTATTCATTTTCTTTCCCTGGTTCTTTTCAATTGTTTTCTAATTCAGGATGGCAGGTCAAAAACAAAGTTACCAGATTTAGCAAATAAATTAGAATTTTATATAAACATCAAACAATTTCTTACTATACATATGTCCCAAATGTTATATGGGACATAGTTATACTAAAAAATTCATTGTTTTTCTAAAATTCAAATTTAGGGATCCTGTATTTTATCTGGCAACCCTATTTAGAAGTCAAGATTTGATCACTGAATCTTCTTTCTCTCACTGCCCTTTCCACATCAATTCATCATGGTTTCACCCCCTAAGTATCTTTTGAAAAATCCGTCAAATTCCCTCTTGGTACTGTCACACCGCTGACTAAGCCGGCATGACTCTTCACCTAGAACCTCCGTGGTTCCTTCACAGTCCTCTACCTCTGTGGTCTGCCTTAGTTCTTTACTCCAATCTGAACCTAGTGTTATATTTTCAAAATGAATATCTGTTTGTCTTATCCCACCACCCCTCAATCTGCTTAAAATTTTGTTCTTAAAATAAAGATAGGCCAGGCGCGGTGGCTCACGCCTGTAATCCTAGCACTCTGGGAGGCCGAGGCAGGTGGATTGTTTGAGCTTAGGAGTTTGAGACCAGCCTGAGCAAGAGCGAGACTCCGTCTCTACTAAAAATAGAAAGAAATTATATGGACAGCGAAAATATATATAGAAAAATTAGCCGGGCATGGTGGCACATGCCTGTAGTCCCAGCTACTCGGGAGGCTGAGGCAGGAGGATCACTTGAGCCCAGGAGTTTGAGGTTGCTGTGAGCTAGGCTGATGCCACGGCACTCTAACCCAGGCAATAGAGTGAGACTCTGCCTCAAAAAAAAAAAAAAAAAAAAGATAAAGATAAAAATCCTTTGTCACAATTCACAAAGGTCATTAAGATCTGGCCTCTCCTGACCAGCTTCATTTCACATGTCCTCCAGTCACAATGACCTTTTTCAGACACAAATAAACCAGGATAGTCCTACTAATGACTTTTACACCTGGTTTTTCCCATGTTTGGAACACTCATCTCTCTCCTCACCTATGTAATGTTTACTCTCATTCTCTACATCTCAGTTTAAGCATCACTTCTAACAGTAGCTTTTTGTAGGTCAGATTTTCTTATTACATGCTGTTATATCAGTAGTATTCTCACTCATAATCTTCACCACATAGTTAATTTCACATTGATTTGTATGATTATTTGAATTCTGGTTTTCCCACAAGAATTGAGGCACCATGATGCCAGTGACCATATTGGTTTTTCCTCACGTTTGCATCTTCAAAAGTAAGCCTGGTATGGTATATACAGTTACCAGTGAATAATGCTGGTTGATTGACTAATGCCCAGTAGACACTTGGAAAAAGGAATTAACATTGGCAAGGTAGGCTAAGAAGATTCAAAATGGTTTATTCCAGAAGAGTCTATGAAATTTGGTTAAAAGATGTAGAAAGACAGGGAAGAAAGGGTAAGAAATTAGTCAAGAAGATTATTTATATTCTGGAATCAGACAATTGGCTAAGGATCACAAAAGGAAAACAGAAGAAAGAATAATCAGATTAAAGAAGTGAAAGCTTTAAGTAGGGGTTGATCAGCATTTTAAAAAACTACAGAAAGTAAAGTGAAGAAAAAAAATGAAACTTTGTGTTAATGTATCAATTAAGAGGTTATGGGTAATCTTGAATAGAGATTTTTTTAATAGTGGAATAAAAAAACATCCCATCCCCAAAATAGTAAGGAGTAGAATAGAAGGTGGCAATATAGGCAATGAGGGTAGACTTCTATTTTGAAGAATATGTCCTTGAAACTCTTTGTATTGCTGAAACAGGTTTCTCTTAGAATTCAAAACCAAAACAAATAGATGACCTATATATCACCTATAGTCATGATTCTCTGTAATAATGTTAGGTCTATAAATGGAAATATTATTTATAATTACAAGAGTTTCCATACCCAGAGAAAAAGGAAAAATTGAACAATTATTTAGTACAAACTGTGTGTGGAGATTTGTACTCAGGCACTTTTCTGGTAAAATCTATCAGCTATTAGCATGGAACAAAGGCACAAGCCAACTCTCCTTCCACTCAGCTAAACCTATTTTTTTATGGAAACTGCTCTTCAGTTAGTTGTTACATAATTATAGCAAAAGGCATTGGACAAATGAATCATTTGCTAAAGTAGGTCCAAAAGTTCCTGTAAAATTATGGGAAAAATTGGGATAAATGTTTTCATCACTTAAAAAATATACTTGATAAAGAAAAACTTGCAACACTCAGTGTGTATCTGACCTGGAGTTTATGTGCTCTCTAATGTCAAGCTAAATATTGGCACCATTCATGATTATGCCCCATTACAGTTTTTGAAGAGCCATGCTGCTTATTAGTTTTTTTTTTTCCACCCATTTATCGTGAACTAGTATTTTCCTTTTCCTGTTTTGCTTAATGCAACATATAACATTTGAGTTAAATGGATTTAAACTGGAGGAAAAAAACAAAAATAGAAACAAAAAAATGTAAGTGATCAACCATGCTTCAGATATAGTGCCGTCTTGAGACATCTTTCTGCACCCACGTCTTACTATAATTTCTTTGAGGCAGATCCTTTGTGTACCTTAATAGTTTTCAAGGGCTATTTAATGCTGCCAGCTGAATATTTAAATTAGAGGCCACTGTAGAAAGACAGCTCTGCCTCTCTTCCAGAGGGATCCACCCCTTGCTAAAGCCAAATGGTTTTAAATGCCAGGAATGGAAAGGCTCTGGACACTATCGAAAAAAAATGCTCACTTTGGAATAGTTTCCCAATCCTCCCTCAAAGTGAACCAGAAATGAAAATTCAGCACTACACCATTTTTTTATCCCTCTACGTATTGTTATGTGAATGAAAAATTATTGCAGAGAAAAGCATCTTTACTTTTACTGCTACTGCCATATGCCTTCCGTGAGCAAATATATCTTTCATTACACTACTGTAAATTGGTGTTTTAAGATGTGCTTTTTAAAAAACTGCATTATGCCTTGAAAGTACATAATAACCATGTTAAACAACTTTATTTTTCCAAGAAATGGTGCATTGTGTAAGTGTTATCTACTGTAATCATTTTGTATTTAACATGAATTGAACAGACACTCTCCTTCAGATGAACTTTCTGGTGACAAACTTTGAAATTGACAGATTAAAGCTGATTTAGGGTTGTCAAAATACTGTATAGCTATCTGCAGAAAATATGCATAAAATTTTACAGATGGTGGACTGCTGGTTTACATGGCAGCTATGTTAGTATATCCACTGCCAGTTAAATTAATAGTGTCACAATTTATCTTCCATGGCAGGTGTAAATGACTTTTAGCACATCAATAACTAGTTTACAATGATGTCCCTTCAGTACTTAAGATTTGCCATTGATTTTGTTTGTGTTTTGTACAAAATAACATACATATAATTCCCATATTTTGTTGTAAGAGGTTTTAAAATAAACCAAACATTTACAGACTTGAGAACAATCTATTAAAAATAGCAGAGCTAGTCAATTACCAAATTATCTGCTAATTATTCCACATGACAATAGGGATTCCAAGTTAATAACTTTCACCTTACATGGATTGGCATTGAAAGTGAACTTTCAAGAAGATTTGATATGTAAATGAGCCCATGTAAAAAAATATTCCTGAAATAGCTGTTATTATAGTGTGGACAGTTCAACGATTTGGAAGGTATTCTACGATGAATATTAAATTAACTGAAGAACTCTTCATGGCTGAACTAGCATTTAGCAAAGGCTACTGGTTTCACGATCACCATCAACATAGACATTATTATTGATAATAATACCTTAATTTTCATAGCACTTTACAATCTGAAAAGTATTTTTACATATAAAGTAATCCCTTTCCATTTTTAGTTTCTGTTATGTGAATTTCAGATATATGCAAATTTATTTCTATATATTTTTTGCAACTACTAGAATATCAGTTCCACTCACTTCTATTGAAGATCATTTTGAAAATGGAAACTGGGTGTTGGGAACCTCAAAAGGAAGTTAAAGTGGGTTGTCTAGAAATAGAAATTCTTACAATAGAATCTTTGAAAAGATGAAGAAAGTAAAGGAAAAGAGATTCAAATCAGAAAGCCTCTTTCAGGTGGGAAAAGGACACATTGATGGCAAATGCTTTGACAGGAAGCTATTTGGGTGAGATTGCTAAAATATGGAACTCAGACTACAAGGGTGGCAGTTTGTAAAATACCTGCACAGTGATATTGAGGAGGTCTTACAAAATGATAACAGGCCATCCTATAGCTTAAGCATCCAAGTTACTCAGCATCCTGTACTGTAGTCCACTTTCAGAAGTGGAAGTTGCAAATCAACAAACTGAAGTCATAAAACCATGAAAACTTCAAGTATTTGTAGGCAGAGATGCAGTAGAGATTTAAAAAAAGAAAAGCTACTCAGTGTAGAAAAACTACTTGTTATGTGAAAAATGAAGAATTAATTTATAAGCATCTTATTTAAACTCCAGAAAAGAAAAAACCTGAAAAGTTTATAGAAAGTATGAGAAGATAAATGAAAATGGTATAGTACCAATTATTACTACTGTAAAATGGGTAAGATGTCATTGATACTTTTAAATCTTAAATTGATGCTAGAGTGCCCTGGCATCAGCCTAACTCACAGAAACTTCAAACTCCTGGGCTCAAGCAATCCTCCTTCCTCAGCCTCCTGAGTAGCTGGGACTACAGGTATGCACCTCCATGCCTGGCTAACTTTTTCCAATTTTAGTTGCCCAGTTATTTATTTTTTTTCTATTTTTAGTGGAGATGGGGTCTCATTCTTACTCAGGCTAGTCTTGAACTCCTGATCTCAAGCTATCCTCCTGCCTTGGCCTCCCAGAGTGGTAGGATTACAGGCGTGAGCCACCAAGCCTGGCCTTTACATTGATATCTTAATCTCATATGTTGGCTGTATTTTGGTTTCTGTAAAAATATTGATTAAATCTGTAACTCCAAGTCTCAGCCCACAATCCTATTTCATTTTCTGTTATTTTTCCTGCTAAGATTCACAATCATCCTTTCAGTATAAATTTGGTTTCTCATATTTTCTCTATGATGTTCAAACTATAAATGGAAAGGTGATATAATAAAAATAAGAAGTTAAGCTAGGAAGTCTACATTCAAATTTGACCCCCAATAGGTTCTCACATTCTGAAAAATAGTGCTGTGGTAGACTCTTACATGACTGGTGCCAGATGAATCAGACCTCCAATTCACACGCTCGTGTTGTCTCTTCTCACATTGACTCTGGGTTTGGTCTTGTGACTTGCTTTGTCCAGTGGGGCATTAGTAAGTATGAAGCAAGCAGGAGCTTGTTAAAACATTTGCACATTGGAGGTTTGCTTCTTCGAACATCTGTTCTTCAGACCCAGAAACTACCATGCTTCGAGATAACCCAAGCTGGACACATGGAGTGGCTACAGGGAGGAGAACCTAGAAATGAAGTCAACATTCACAGCCGCACATAGTGCCCCACTGAATCTCTCCCAGCTAGGCCTCAGTCTTTCCTGCAATCCTAGTTGCAGATTTTGACATTGTGGAACACAATTGGGAGGAAATAAAATACTGTTTAAGTCTCCAAATTTTAGAGTCATTTGTTAAGCAGCTTTTAAGAGACTTTTAACAGTGCTTGGTGAGTTTCAAAATGTAGATGATGATATAACAAAATATTAGTAATTGTAGAGGCTGAACATTGATAAAAATCATCAAATGGGCTTCAATTACACATCACTCTTTGATTTTAATTGCATTTACCAAAGCATAGTCTTAGTTTACTTTAAAAACAATAAAAAGTATACTTTGATTATTTTAGTTGGCATAAATGCTATGCATTCTTTGATTTTTTTAATGTATAAGAATGATACATTTTAATAATTCTAATACTTGTATGCCCTAATTCTTGTCAAGAACATCCTAAAGGAAAGATAAAAGGTTTAAATTTTAGTGTGAAAAACATTTGAAAAAAAAATTATATTTCATGGCAATCTCATTAAAGTTTTAGATATAGAACATTTGTTTTCAATTTGTAGAACACGCATATTTATTAAACTTTATTCTTAGTTACTAATTAAATTTTTGGTGGCCTATGTTATCAAAGATATACTGGCATCATATATGATTCAAATGCAAATAATCTTGAAAGATTATCAAATAAAAGAAATTCAGTCTATTTGGTCATATTTTTATTATTATACAAATAGTCAAATTAGTGTTAAATTCTTTGACAAGGGAGAAAATTTGGTTCTAAGTCATTATAATGCATCTAATATGATTTGACATTCATATAAAGAAAAAAGCTGGCCAGGTGCGTTCACTCACACCTGTAATCCTAGCACTCTGGGAGGCTGAGGCAGGAGGATCATGTGAGGTCAGGAGTTCGAGACCAGCCTGAGCAAGAGCTAGACCCTGTCTCTACTAAAAATAGAAATAAATTAGCTGGACGACTAAAACTATATAGAAAAAAATTAGCCGGGCATGGTGGCACATGCCTATCGTCTCAGCTACTTGGGAGGCTGAGACAGGAGGATCACTTGAGCCCAAGAGTTTGAGGCTGTGAGCTAGGCTGATGCCTCGGTACTCTAGCCTGGGCAACAGAGCAAGATTCTGTATCAAAAAGAAAAAAAAAGAAAAAAGAAAAGAGCCATAAGTTGCTCTCACTATCTATATTTGCCATACATGTTTTTGTGATACAGAGAGTAAAAATAAGCTGGAGTTACTGTTTAAGATAGGGAAATATTAGTGAAATACTAAGACTAAAAGAAAATCTATAAGATTTATTGCTGCTTTATAATTTCCTGAACCTATGAAAATGATATAGAATTTAATTGTGGATATAATAAAGAGTGCATTTTTCATACATCTCCCCTCCTGCCCCTCAAATAACTTGGGAATTTGTCATCCTTATTTCCCATTCGTTTACATTTGTTTTATGTTATTTATAATGCTTTGGGGAAAGCTGTGACTTTTGACAGTTGAAAATGAACCAAGAGAGAGAGAGAAGAGGCTGCTGAATTTAGAAATATGAATTTAATCCAACATAAACAGAAGTAACATTCAAATCCACATAATTTCACAGTAAAATTTTGCACACTGGAGGTGCTACCTATCAATGAACCTCTACATTCATCAGGCCATGTTTTGTCACAGGCAAAAGGAGTCCATCATTAGTAATCTCATCAACTGAAATTAAAACCAATTCATAAGTAATGCATATTATAAAACACAGCTAAAGAAGATGCTAACTTCCAGTGTAAAAGAGGTCCTGGATGTTACCAACATTTTACAACAGTTAATTTTGCTAGAACTGAGGCTTCGGTGATACTCTGCATAAATCACTGAGGCTACATAGGCATCCCATTGGTATGAGGGCAATACAGTAAGTGACAATGTATCAGTATAATCACTCTGTTTTCTTTCAACATTAAAACCCACCACCCTGGCAGAATCAATAATGAGCGAGCCACAATCATCATTCAAACTGAAGAACTGAGAAGGTGAACTCAGCCAAACCGATTTATGAGATTTGGACCACCTTCTGTATCTTATACTTGAAAGACTGTTCCTGCTTTATCTGGTTTAATTTTTTTTATGTGATGATACAGTACATGTAAATATATATCTATTGGATTTATATTTA
This sequence comes from Lemur catta, assembly GCF_020740605.2. Lineage (NCBI taxonomy): Eukaryota > Metazoa > Chordata > Mammalia > Primates > Lemuridae > Lemur > Lemur catta. The sequence goes on along the minus strand of NC_059139.1, from coordinate 61,302,961 downwards.
CTGTATATTAAAGTTCTGAATTATCCAAAGAGTATGTTCAACTGAATATATTTTTTCTCTTCCTTGTTGTTACTTGACTTTGATATTTTTAAAGAATATTCACAGCACAGTTGTTTTAAATTAAAACTAATTAAAAATGTCCGACATTTTTCTTGCTCATCAAATTTTATAAAACAAATTAGTGATATATCAGATTTTTACATAACAAGCTCTATATCTTTAAGGTTTTATTGTAAATCAGAATATATCCTAACATAAAGGTCCATTTTAATATTGTTTTCTTACATGATCCTGTGTAAAACTGAATTCATCTATAAATATAAATAGGAACATAAATAAATACAAATATATATAATATACATATGTATAGATCAACTTAGATTTGGGTATTTTTTGGTTAGTGCTTGAGAATACTAGAAATCCCATATTACTTATGTACTAAGGGCAATGATAGAGTGTTTTAAAAGAGAGAGAGACAAAGGGCCAGAAAGAGATAGGTCAGGGGAAACCAGCATGGTGTAGCAGCTATGTATTAATTCAAAATTGGGAGAGTGGGTGTCAGCCAGTCAAGACATAGAAATATTGTGAAAGTGGTGAAACATTGTCTCTAGGGTAAAAGGGGAGAAGAAGTAGCCATAAAAATTTAAAGGGCACTAGAAATTTACTCAGATGCCAAAGGGAATCTGTGGAAGAATTTATTGGATTCTCTGCATGGGAAATTTAAAGTTCAAATACAGCATCTCTGGGCTTATTGACTGATGCGCTAAATGAATAGGAGATGCCTTTTGTGTTTTCTCTACAGGCAAGCACATGTATCATACATTCAAGAACAAACAAAAACCCACATACTCCCACACATAACAGGATTATATGTTTATGAGAGATTTCAGATACAGAATTCTTTTAATTTGAACTCATTACATAAAATATAATTTCTTCAGAATTTGCAGGGGATGGCTCATTAATACTATTTAAGAAACAAATCATTATTTTATTTAGTAGAATATTACGTGCCTTTATGAACATCTGACCTCAGTTGTAGACTAACCTATCATATGACATAATGCTTATCAAAGCAAAAATTACACCAGACAAGGTTAAACAGGCAAAGTATACTTTATTCAAGACTATTGCAATAGAGGAGAGAGACCAGAACTCAGTCCGCTGAGCTCAACTCCACCGGAACAAAGAGCTGAAGAGTTTTTAAAAGATGGGGTAGGGACTCGGTGGCGGAGGGCAGGGGTGGTTCCTTTCCACCTCCAAAGGAAAAGTAAACTTTCTCATGTTTTTGTGACAGGAGATAGATAGTCTTACAATCTAGAGCAAAAAACCCACAGAAATTAGGCTCCTACCCTCATGCAGACAATGGAGAGATGGAGGCTCTATCCTCCTTGATGAGTACATTTCAAAGCAATGGCTCCCAGGTCATTGAGGAAGACATTCTTGGGCTATAAAATCAGCAAGAAGCTTTTAAAAAGATTTACATCTTAAATGGACAGAGAAAGAATTTATAATTACAAGTTTTCTTAAGTAATGCTCTAAGAAAAGGAGGTCATGGGTCTAGAGTCAGGAAGAAGACTCTCTCTAAAATTCAGCTAAGCTGAGGAGAATGTTAAGGCCATTTTGGTCATGCTATAAAAAGCATTTTAGTCATTTTTAAAGGGTGGTTTGGTATGCATCTCTCTTACCTTTTACTTTTCATTCCATATTGATTCTCACATTAATTATTAATATTTGAATGTATAATTTTTAAAATTATAAGTGAAAGCACAATCTCATTTCAGAGTACAGGTCTATAATTTCTGAGTTTATTTATATCATCTGTGAATCCACTATCCTGAGAGGATTTTAACGGTATAATCATTTTCTAGTCAAATTTTACTAAGGAAAACAAACAATAAAAGCAAACCAACTCATTCTGGTTCCTAAGCACTTAGAAGAGATTACTTTATGAATTGTGGTATCTGCTTCTCCAAAGCCCCACTAATTACTTGAAGAAATAATTTAATTTTGAGTATATTATCATAAGCTGACAGTAAAGCCTTTTAAAAAATATAACATAAAAGAGTAGAAAAAACCAGATTATATCTTTTCTTTCTATTTTAAAGTTTCTATCTAGGCATAATATAATTTTATCTTATTAGAAAAGGTATCCTACAAAAATTTTTTAAACTCAAAGTTATATTAAAAGGCAGTTGAAACCTTGTTATTATAAAAATTACTGTCAATTATAAAATGTACTATACCATATGTTAGTTGAATCAAGTTCCTGGCTATCGATACCTAAGAAGGTGGAGCAGAGGGTCAAGAATCCCTTGGGATACCAGAGTGGAGCATGGGACTAGGATCTGGAGCTTCTCAGTCTACACAGGGCTCCCTGCAACCAGCCGTGCCCTTTGCTAGAACATTCCTCTCTTGGGTTTCTTTGAAAATCATTACACATAATGAGAGGTGTTAATAAGGTTGTATTATGCATATAATTTTTTCAGAGACATGACAGGGAGTAGAGATGGAGAAACAGTATTCTAAAACAGTACCTGACACAGAGTAGGCATTCCAATAATCACTTGTTGAGTGGATGAATAGCCTCACTTGGCAAATTTTGAAGAAAACTAATATAAGTGAGAATTGTCAATCTTATTTCTATTCAATTCAATAGATATTTTTCAATACCTGATAAGTTTCTGCCATTCTTATATGTGATACAAAATCTCTCAAATTAGCAGAGAAAAGTTACCTTGAGGAACCTAAGGCAGTCTTCAGACTATTAATTAAGAAAGCTAGAGTGTTCCCTTCCCACCATGTATAATGGAATGAATTGAAAGTCATCCCTTTTTTTTTTTTGTGAGAGATAAAATGAGTCAGATTCTATTGGGACCTGTTGACACCACCTATCCTGAGTGATACAAAGTTCTTCTCAGCTTATATGGCAGCCAATTTTTATAAGCTGGCTTATAAATTGGTAAAGTACATGCTCCATAGTGAAATAATGCTGAGGTTTTCTTTTTAAGGAATAGGGTCAAAAATCACATTAATTAAAAGTATGTGCCCTCTTCTGAGACCAGACTATCTTAACTATTATGGTAAGTGTTTTTGCTTGCAAGTAATTCTTGTAGAAATTTACCAGGGATGCTCTAAACTGCTCACTTTTTATCTTACTCTTGACAGAATCTGAGACCATCATAAAAAAAGGTTGGGGAAAGGCCTACAACTGAAGCCTAGGAGAGTGGAGAACGTAAGAAACAAACACATTCCAGACGCAAGAAGGTACTGGCAAATCAAATATTAGAGGTTAAAGAGGGTCGTAGAGGAGAATGATCTGTGTGTGTATGCTAGTGCATGTGCATGTGCGTGTGCATGTGCATGTGTGTGTGGCATGTGAAGAGGCAGTGCAGGGAGATTTTAGAAGCACTAATGAAGATTTGGAAGGGAGACGTTACATGTGGAGGGCCTAATCCTGTGAGTCCTACTCCCCTTTGTGGTACAAGAGAATGAATTAATTAATGAGACAAATCTTGGCCTCCCTGTCTCTTGTCACTCTGGCATATATGCCTACTCAGGTTCAATCAGAGTTCAGTAGAAAAAAACGAAAGTTGGGAAACAGATGGTCCCCACTTCCTGACCACTTTGAGTAGCACCCTTCCCCAACATGCATCCCCAGTGGAAGGCTGATATTTAACACATAAAAGAGAATCACCACATCCATCAGAGGTATCTTCTAGAAAGCCCAAGAATAAAGAAAATCCTGTGCTAACAATAGTGAAAGAGAGATGAGTGTGGAGTCAGCAAGAAGACTATAAACAAACAGTACTCCTAGCAATAGCTGCCTTACCAGCTCTGGCAACAGTTTACACTTTTCTTTTTCTTTTTTTTTTTTTCCCCTATTGTTCCTACATACCAGTTTCCCCCCATCCTCTCGTATAGTAATCCCTAGTCTCTGCTAGCTGTTGTTATGATTTAGACAAAAGATAAAAAATGAATGATCCATGGTTCTGTCCTTCTTGGTGGTTACTTACATTCCCAAAAGAGCTTGTTAACACAAAAGGATTGAGTTGCCAGTTGGAGGAAAGTGTGAGTGAGAAATATATGCTCTTTCTCTTCACTATTTCTTTTTTCTATCCGTACCACCCATCTCATATAACCAAAGTAAGCACAGCAGGGATTTAACATGCTTCTCGGCAGCTCCTGGCTATAGCAGCCTTTCTTTCTATACCCAATGTCTCAGCTCAAGGAGTATGGAATTTCTGTAAGGAAATTATGTACATTAAGATAATTTTTACAGTTATTCAGAATTATGTAATATAAAAATAACAAAAAATTATCTTTGAAAGCATGTATACTTGTATGTTTGAAGTAAAGAGAAGTAAAAATAAAATACCTAAAAATAAACAAATATGCCTTTTTAATAGTTCAAAAGGGTAGGGATTGAGAAATTATGAAATTCTTCCCTGTAACATGCTAACAATAGCAGTGTATGTGAAAGCACTTTGGAAACCCTAAAACATTATTACTTTACCATTATGTCTTCAATCTCACCAAAACTGTAACTTTATTCTTTATTTTCACTTTGTTTCCATCAACAGTTCTTCTTTGCTCAACTATCTGTTCCATATTAATTCCTCTTAATTATCTATCCCTAGTCTGGGGAGATACCTGATGTACCAAGAAGCAGCTAGTGGCACATTAAAACCAGTTGAGAAACTGAACATTATTTTCAGAAAATCAGTAAAAATTAGATTTATTTCAGTATTCTATCCATCACTTATATATTATTTATATTTTTTTCTAGAGCTCTGTATAGTTCTTTATCATGAGGTCACTAAACAGTTTTAAATTAAGGTCATAACTCATTTGATTGCTCTTTGTTTTACTGTGTTTCATAGGTATTTCATTTTTTTTACATATTGAAGGTTTGTGGAAACCCTGCATTGAACCCCACCATTTTTTCTAACAGCGTGTGTTTACTTCATATCTCTGTGTCACATTTTGGTAATTATCACAATATTTCAAACTTTTTTATTATTATATCTGTTATGATAATCTATGATCAGTGATCTTCGATGTTACTATTGTAATTGTTTTGAGGAGCCACAAACCATGCCAATACAAGACAATGAACTTAAATGTTATGTATGTTCTGTCTGCTCTACCGACCAACTATTCCATGTCTCTCTCCTTCTCCTTGCGTCTTTCTATTCTCTGAAACACAACGATATTGAAATTAGTGCAAGTAATAACCCTATAGTGGCCTCAAGTGTTCAACCAAAAGAAAGAGTCACATATCTCATTTGAAATCAAAAGCTAGAAATAATTAAGCTTGTGAGGAAGGTATGATGAAAGCCAGGACAGACTGAAAGTTAGGCCTCTTACACCAAATAGTAAGACACGTTATGAATGCAAAGAAAAATGTCTCAAAGGACATTAAAAGTGCCACTCCAGTGAACACACAAATGGTAAGAGAATGAAATAGCCTTATTGCTGATATGGAGAAAGTTTTAGGGGTCTGGATAGAAGATCAAACCACCCAAAATACTCCATTAAGCCAAAGCCTAATCCAGAACAAGGTCCAAAGTCCCTTCAATTCTAAGAAAGTGAAGAGAGTTTGTGAAGAAGCTGTAGAAGAAAAGTCAGAAGCTAGCAGAGGATAGGTTCATGAGGTTTAAGGAAAGAAGCCCTCTCCAGAACATAAACATATAAAGTGAAACAGCATATGCTAATATAGAAGCTGCAGCAAATTATCCAGAAGATCTAGCTAAAATCACTGATGAAGATGACTACACTAAACAACAAATTTTCAGTGTACATGACATGGCCTTGTATTAGAAGAGGATCCCATCTAGGACTTTTATAGCTAGAGAGGAGAAGCCTGGCTTCAAAACTTCAAAGAACAGGCTGACTTTCTTGCTAGGGGCTAATCCAGCTGGTGATTTTAAGTTGAAACCAATGTTCATCTACCATTCTGAAAATCCTAGGACCCTTAAGAATTATGCTAAATCTACTCCACCGGTGGTCTATAAATGAAACAAAAAAGCCTGAATGACAGCACATCTGTTTATAGCATGGTTTATTGAATATTTTAAGCCCACTATTTAGACCTACTGCTCATAAATAAAAGATTCCTTTCAAAATATTACTGCTAATTGATAATGCACCTATTCACCCAAGAGCTCTGATGGTGATGTACAAGATTAATATTGTTTTCATGCCCAATAACACAACATCCATTCTGCAGCCCAAAAATCAAGGAGAAATTCTGACTTTCAAGTCTTATTATTTAAGAAATATATTTTGTAAGGCTATAGCTATCATAAATAGTGATTCCTCTGATGTATCTGGGAAAAGTACATTGAAAACCTTCTGGAAAGGTTTTACCACCCTAGATGCCATTAAGAACATTTTTGATTCATAAGAGGAAGTCAAAATACCAACAATAACAGGAGTTTGGAAGAAGTTGATTCCAACCCTTATGGATAAATTTGAGTGGTTCAAGACTTCAGAGAAGAAAGCAATTACAAATGTGTTAGAAACAGCATGAGAACTAGAATTAGATGTGGATCCTGAAAATTTGACTGAATTGCTGCAATCTCAGGCTAAAACTTGAACAGATGAGGAGCTACTTCTTATGGATGAGCAAAGAAAATGGTTTCTTGAGATAGAATCTACCCTTGGTGAAGATGCTATGATAACTGTTGAGATAACAACAAAATATTTGGAATATTGTGTAAACTTAGTTGATAAAGCAGTGGCAGGGTTTGAGAGGGCTGACTTTAATTTCTAAAGAACTTCTACTGTCAGTAAAATGTTATCAAATGACATCACATGCTACAAAGAAACCATTTGTGAAAGGAAAAGTCAATCAATGCAGCAAACTTCATTATTATCTTATTTTCAGAAATTGCCACAGCCACCACCCTGATCAGTCAGTAGCCATCAACATGGAAACAAGACCCTCCATCAGCAAAAAGATTATGACTTGCTGAAAGCTCAGATGATTGTTAGCGTAAAAAATTTTAATTACTTATATGCCAGTTATCATAATATAACAAATAAATTTATTGAGTGTTCATAATCTTCCCTGAACTTTACATCTATTAAATAGTTACCCTTACAACCATCCTAGAAGGCCAGCACTAATCTTCTTCTGATTTTATATATGTGGAAACAAGCCTCCTGAGAGATTAATTTAAATTTTTCAAGTTCCCACAAGAAGTAAGTGGAAAAGGGGGACACCTGTACCCAAATGTTTATAGTAGCACAATTCACATTGCAAAGATGTGGAAACAACCCAAATGTCCATCAATTCATGAGTGGATTAGTAAATTGTGGTATATGTACACCATGGAGTATTACTCAGCCATAAGAAATAACAGTGATATGGAGTCCCTTTTGTTCTCCCGGATAGAGTTGGAACCCATTCTATTAAGTGAAGTATCCCAAGAATGGAAAAACAAGCATCACATGTACTCACCAGCAAATTGGTTTCCCTGATCATCACCTAACTGCACATTTGGGAATAACACCAATTGGGTATCGGACTGAGGTGAGGGGTGGGGAGAGGGGATGGGTGTATACCTACATGATGAGTGCAATGCGCACTATCTGGGGAATGGACACGCTTGAAGTTCTGACTTGGGGGGATGGGCGGGACATGGGCAGTGTGTGTGGCCTGAACTTTTGTACCCCCATGATGATAAGCTGAAATAAAAAAAAAAAAAAAGTAAAAGAAAAGCGGGTTTTCTAACTCAGGTAGTGTGACTGCAGAGCCCATACTCTTAAGAACTATAATATTTATCTCTCATATTTCATAGATAATAGACTGTAGGACGGGAGAAAGATGACTGCAAAGGTAAAAGAAGAAAGATATTTCTAGATAATGTATTAAAAACATAGGTTATTGTAGTATAGTAATGAAAGCAAAGAATATTAAAGAAAGTTGAGTCAAAATGGTAAATAGATATAGACATTTCTCAGATAATCTTTTGTACTTAATCCAAAGGATAATTTAAAAGAGTATGGTGTAGTCATGCCTGTATGTTTTGCAAATAGTTCTGACTACTGTATACAGGACTGTTTTTAAAGGCAGATTATATATTGGTGAAAATTTACTAGAACTGTAATTCATTCCTGGACCATGAAATCTAATTCTATAAAAGGGAGTTGGGCTAGATCACCTATAAGATCCTTTTAAAATCTGACATTTTATACTCTTGTAGTAAAAGAAAAGAAACTTGCAACAAAGCCATTTAACAAATTTATTTCTGCTCTTAAAATTGTATGCTCTGATAGTTTTATTTCTAAGTGAATCTTTCATGATCATGGAAGTATATATTTTTATTTTAAATTTAAGGGAAAATGAATAATTCTAATAAAGGTTTAAGAGAATATAATTAATCAATAGATATTAATTCAATATTTATTATGCACCAAATACTGTACCTGATGCTGGGAAATACACAAAATGATTTTGACTTATGGTCCATATGCTTTTAAATTTTAAATAGAAATATAAGACCAACATGCATGAAACAGCAAACAACATGTTTAGACAGCAAACAACTGTTTAAATATCATTTAACAATTATACTGCCCTTATTTGCAAGTTTCAAAAAAAAACTAATTCAAAATGGCTCAAAAAATGTACAAATGTATTATGTATGTTAGAAAAAGTCATGAGTTAAGGCAGCTCCAGGGTTGGTTAATTCAACTGTTTAATGATGTTAATAGAAATTTGGTTCCTTCCATCCATCAGATCTACCATGTCTATGTATTAGTCAGGAGCTGTTTGTTCATTTGACAAAAATTGAAAGGAGGCTGAAAATCAGTGGTAACGTATTGATGTCTATTTTCTGATTTTGGTAGTTCCATTGTGGCTATGTAGGAGAATGTTCATGTTTTTCAGAATATGTATGTTAAAGTATTAGGGGTTGCTATGATCTGAATGTTTTTGCCCCCTCCCCCAAATTCATATGTTGAGACCTAACGCCCATGGTGATGGTATTAGGAGGTAGGATCTTTAAAAGATATCAGGTCATGAAAAAAAAAAAAAAAACCTCTCATCAATGGGATTAGTGCTTTTATAAAAGCGGCTTGAAGGAGTTTTCTTTCCCTTCCGCCATGTAAGGACACATAGAAGGCACCACCTATGAAAAATGGACCCAGTTCACCAGACACTGAAACTGCTGGCACTTAATCTTGGACTTACCAGCCTCCAGAATTCTAAGTAATAAATTTCTGTGGTTGATAAATTACAGCCTAAGTTATTTTTTTACAACAACCCAAACAAAATAAAACAGGGATTATGAAGCATCAGTCTGGCAAATAAGCCTAAATAGTTCAGGAAAAAAAATATTCTTTATAGTATTCTTGCAATGTGTCTATACATTTGAGATTATTTCAAAATAAATAATATTTAATACAGAAATATGAACAGAAGTATGACCTTTACTAATAAAAAACATATGATGTAAAGCTTAGAACCATAAGGTATAATATATTTGTCACATTCATTCACTTAACTGATTTTAACTAAGCACCTGATGGTTCCAAGCACAGTGCTCAGAACTGGAGACACAAGTGTGAACAGGAGAGAGAGAGCTTCTGCCCCCATAGAACTTAAAGTCAAGTAAACAATACAATTATGTAAACAGAAAATCAAGCTAGATAATTATGTGATGGAGGAAATGCAGGATGCCATGAGGACATACAGGTAGGACCCCAGATACCTATCTAATAGGGTAGACATCTTATGAGAATTGATGGCTAAGCCCAGCCTAATGTTTGAGCAAGACTTACCAAGCAAGGTGGTTGTTTGGGACAGTATATGCTCAAAAGGAATGATCCACATAGAGCTAAGTGTCAGATGAATGTGTGAAAATATACGATAAGCAACTGTCTTTGACAAACTAAGAATACTTGGTTACCACAATTCAGAAGCATTGATTTTTTTACATTTAAAAATCATGGTGGAAATTGTTTTTCTGCAAAATGCTACTTAATAAGTAAAATAATTTTTCGTCGTTGGTGTCAATTTTTAAAAAGCCCATATTGTAGTTGATTCAATAAACAAAGCCCAGATAACACAGGATCTTGTAAGCCACGCTAAGGATATGGACTTTATCCTAAAGCTAAAGGGAATCACTTAAGAATTTTAAGTGATGAAATGATTGTTTTAATCACTTTGCTTCCATCATGAAAAATGCTGGAGTAATTTAAACAGGAGATAATTATGGACCAGACTCAGGAAAAGGAGAAAAGTGGAGGGATTCAAGAAATAGTTGAGACTTCTGAAACAATCAGGAGCTGTGGAGGGAAGCGCCAGTTTCTGCTTTGACCAAACTGCTGACTTGTGATGCTCCTCACTGTGATTGGAAGCACAGAAATGAAAACAGGGATGTGTGTGGAGATGATGAATGGCATTCTGGATAAGCTCAGTTTTTCTTGCCTCTAGGTCATCTAATTATTGACACCCAAGAGGTCATTGGATACAAAGGGATCTGGAACTCTGAAGCATGAGTTGAGTTGAATCAAGAGTGTTGAAAGTTTTTGCACGCTACTCAATTTTTTTGAGCATAGATATTGCTTGAAAGAAGGAAGTTTATCAGAATAGTTAAGTAAAATGGGGCAAGATTATGGGGGTTTGGGTTGTCGAGTATGGACACAATTTGATGAGTGGCAGTGGCAGAAGGTGGGATGTATTGATGTAGAAGAGAGAACACAGAATTTGAAAATACAGTTTAGGAGATTGGTCAGTATATGGGTACAGTGATTTTGGCCTGCTAACCCAAAGAATGGCATTACTGCTGGACCTGTGTGTGTTCCACAAGCCATGTTCCCTCTAAGAGAGTCACAATCTAGAGTGTGCAAGGAACAGAACCACTGATAAGGCCAGGGTACTCTACCAGGTGTGAATGTCCCTTGTTTGAACCAGTCTACATCGTGTTATCCTCTATGTCATGGAAGCTGGTAAAAGATTTTAATCACATGTTCCAAAGCAAGGACTTTGCTTAAATGCTCAGGTCAATCACATAGAAGAATATTAAATATTAAAATATAAATATTAAATATAAAATATTAAAAATATCAGAAGAGCCATAAGTTTATTATCAGCCGTTTTCATATGTCTAGAGTGGCTGCATAGACTATTCTGAGGCAAAAACATTAGTTCATTAAGAGCAGGAGCAACTTCTGAGATTTACTGTACTCTGTACCACTGGCCAGCAAGAATAGCAGAGGAGTATGTAGCTCTCCAGAGGAAACCAGAGATATGTCTTCTGCGCAGGGGCCTGATGTTACGAGAAAGTTAGAAGAGAATGGACTTCATTTTCTCTTTTCTTTTAGAGGATGTCTGTTTTCTGATGTAGAAAGGATTTTTTTTTTTGTAATAAGTAATTTTAAATTTTAAAGAGGAATCAGAAAAAGTTTTTTCTTACTTATGCCCACGTTGATCTCTGTGTAACTTTACAGAAGTCACTTTTGGCTCTAAAATTCATTGTTGTCAATTTTAAGATAGGGATAACACTTTGAATCTCCAACATAGATGCTGTAAGGATTCATAAAATATTCACAATACTGTATAAATACAGATTACTAAGAAATATAACGTATCCTAACCCTTTAAAAAATAAGTTTTTTTTTTTTTTTACCAAATCAACATTTCCTCATGTACTTAATTTTAAATTAAGCATGACTGCTACAAATTTAAAGGGCATGTTTAATATTTCCTTCACAAAAAATATTGGAGGAAGTACAAAACCATCCTTCAAATTTTGTATTCAGTTTGGAAGCATATTCTGTAAAAGAAAATATATTCTACACTCCCAAAGAGAATGCCAGAAGAATGAGTAAAGCAGTCATGCTGATCCTACCTTTTATATCAACAACAAGAGGAATAAACCTTCATGCTTTCAACCAGTTTTGAATACAGGAAAGCAGCTGGGGCCTCGAATCTTCTTTCATCACCTCAGGGTGTGACATGATTATTCAGGAAAAATCAAATTGACTTTATAATTTTGGAAAGATATATCTACAAAGAACTGAAATGAAAAACTGTAAATTATGGTTCTCTATTTGGGCAGGCCAAATAATTCGCCCTGGTCACAGGAATTTCTCCTGTGCTTCAAGGATGAAGCAGGGTTTCTGTGAGAAAAAGACTAAAGTTAAGTGACACCGGTTAGTTATGATTTCACTATCCCTTATATTTACTTGTTTTTTTTTTTCCATTTCATCAGAGAGCTAAGAAACTACTTGAAAAATTGTGTGTGTGTATATATATATTTAAGAAAGAGAGTCCTCATAGGATAAAAATTGTATAATTTTGAAAGATTATTAAAACAATTATTAATTTATTTAAACATTTTTAAATTGATAATTCACATCACAAATATGAAAATAATGTGATCTGAACAAAACTGTGGTTCTTATAGTGGCCTGCATGGATGGAATGCTTATTGGAAAACAATTGCCCTTATTTTCACTCTCTAGTGTCATATATTTTGAGCGTGCCAATAATCATAGCCCATAGACCTTGATAGGAGAAAGTAAGCTCTTTCTCTAGAGAGCAGATAAACAGCCCAATTTAAAAATCCCTTCCTCATAACACCTGTTGATTCAAGTGTGAGAACTTGGATTTTACAGCCATTTGCATCCATGAATAAAATTACAGAAAGAACACTACCTTCTTCTATTTTCACTGTCATGTCTTCAAACATTGAGTTGAGTGACTTGCTTGAGAAAATTCAGTTATAGCCTCAAATAATTTAATACTGCCCTCTAGAGGCATTATAATAGCATTAAATTTGCTCCTTCTGGTGAAGTTTTATTAAATTTTATATCCTTGACTTTAAAAGCACAACTTTTTGAAAACCCACAAGAGTAACATTTTTTTTTAAAGTTGTATCAGTTTCAAGTTTTATTTGGAAGTATCACATGGTGTTTAAAAATTTAATAAAGCTCAATAGATTAATATTTCCTCTAAATTTAATCTTGTAAAAAATCCTAAATCATCAGCTAAGTGGCAATATATACACAGCAACATTCCTAGTTGCTATGGCTTTTCTGTGAAGCTCTGAAGCACATGGAGGGAAGTGGTCAGTATAAACAACTCCCCCACTGGACTCCCCCAAAAATCTTAATTTAAATCAAGAATTTTAAAAATGAGAAAGATTTCTTTCCCTCTGAGGAAAAAGTAAAGTAGCAAACTAAAAGCATTCTCTTCAAGGCATGAGTAATAGGCAATTTGCTTAAAGTATGAGTCAGTGAAGAAGAAAAATAAAATACTGTTTTTAGAACTGAATACTGGGAAGACTTTTATGGATAGATAACTAGATTAAGCAAAGTAAATTTGGATTTACCAGAACAACAGTTATGAAATATATTCAAAGAAAAGAGGATACCCAATTATTTGGAATTTCTGTGAGAAAAAATTCAGGTAGCATGAACTTGATACTAAGAAGAAGTTGATAGACATCTGAGAACTAAAAATCTTTAGAAAGCTTTGTCATAAAACATTTGGTCATTTGAAGACTAAAAGACTGGTCATAGGATTCTTATTTTTAAAAAAAATTTCTCTACATAGCACTAAAATAAAAAATTTAATTTATAATTTTTAGTGTTAAGAAATGGTGTGTAATGACTATATTTCCATTGCCATTTAGAAAGCTATTTAAAAATAAAATGCAGTGTCTGTTTACTCCAACACAGATGATTTTCTGAAGTATTTGTATTGAAAATATTGGTTGTTATCAATACAAACTAATAGATTACTAAACCTGTTGCATTATATAGCAATCTCAAGGAAAAGAAAGTGCTTGCTGAACAAATTACTTCACAATTACCTATAAAATAAATTACTTCAAATCAGTTTTCCATCTTGTTTGTAATCAATGATCCACTCCCATAACCTAGAAGCCTATAATTTTTTCATGCCAGTAAATGTGCACAGATTGAAATACAATTACAAAAACAAGTATTCAGAGTTAAATTTTGTCAAAATTTAAACAATTTGTGCTAAATACAAGGATATTTTGAGAAAAGTTTATCTGCATTTATTAATATGAATTTATATAGAGGTCATATAACCTATAAAATTTATAATTTAAAGTACATGCACTTAATTTAAGTGACTTTTTGAAAAGGACATAACTTCTTCCTTCAAAATGAGTACGTTATTAGAATAATTTTATGAGAATTTGAAAAAACAAATTTACATAAAGAAATAATTTGGGTTTTGACTTAAATATTTAATTTTATTGTACAACATCCAATTCCTATAAAATATTCATTTTAAAAATTTAATTAAACTTCATGTATTCATGTTTTCTCTCTCTCCATTCTGGATTGCCTTCGTAACTATTCAACTAGTATGGGAACGTCTAATAATGCAGGAATAGATATAAAAATAAAATTATTAACGAAAATAGGGATTAAGCACAGCTATAACATATCATTTACTCTATTTATTTATTAATTTATTTACTTAGTGATATGAAATAATGTAAATTACAAATAATTTAAAACAACCTAAGTGGCAAGAGAGGGTTTGCTAACTCATTCAATTTTATTTACATATAAGTAAGTTAATACTTAACATAGAAGTTAATCAAATTTTTTAAAACTGGAGAATTTATGCTAATTCTCTAAAAGAATGATGAACTAATGCATACAACTACTGGATTAACTGTGTTGACATAGTGAACTGGGATGTAGAGAACAGGCATTTATACGTTGTTACATACAAGGTGTTTTTAAGAAAATAGAAGCACTAGAAGTTTGTTTATTCGGCACCCATCATTTTGTCTCATACATCCTTTTTGAAATCTGTGCACACTTAATGTCTTATTTTTGGTTTATCACTCTGTGGATTATTAATAAGCAGAAGAGCATTCATTCAATTAAATAAATAAATTATACAAAACTTTACAATGACACTTGATTGGTATGATTTCTGTTGTTAAATTTTGAAAAATATTATTTTGTGCCTTTGCTAATGAATACCAACTTGCTAAATTTTACAAGTTACAAATCATTGTAGTCAACTATTGAACTTTTTGGAATATATATACAATAAGAGTTTGCTGGCCGGGCGAGGTGGCTCACGCCTGTAATCCTAGCATTCTGGGAGGCCGAGGCGGGTGGATCACTTGAGATCAGGAGTTTGAGACCAGCCTGAGCAAGAGCGAGACCCCATCTCTACTAAAAATAGAAAGAAATGATTTGGCCAACTAAAAATATATATAAAAAAAATTAGTCAGGCATGGTGGTGCACGCCTGTAGTCCCAGCTACTGGGGAGGCTGAGGCAGTAGGATTGCTTGAGCCCAGGAGTTTGAGGTTGCTGTGAGCTAGGCTGACACTACGGCACTCACTCTAGCCTGGGCAACAGAGCGAGACTCTGTCTCAAAAAAAAAAAAAAAAAAAAAAGAGTTTACAGCTCATTTAAAAGAAATTAGAAAATTCTATCACTCTTTCAGATTTAATAGAGAATTTGTTATAAAAGCAATTGGTGTATCACAGAATTGAAAGAATTTGTAATTATATATACATATAATCTGATAATTTTATTCATTAGAGAAATGCTGACTTGCATGTATAATGTATCTAATTCTTAGAACATGTAGAATGTATTCATACTCATTCATCTTCCCTTGAAATCACAGATTTTATTTGAATGTATACATATATAATATATAATATAGATAACTCCTATATAGGAATTTGTTTTAAAGCAGATCTTCATATATTTAAAGTCAAAAGGTTTGAGTTTTGACTTAGTAATTTATAATTTTAAAAAGAACTTGAGGTAATACTGATGCAGAATTCTGAAGCCCCATTTGAGAAATACTGCATTTCCTTTCTGGGTTACCCGAAGGCACAGATTCCTTATAAACTAATATTTGCCAGGTTATCATTCATCTTATATTTGGACACTATCTCTAATGCTGACCACTATGGAGCCCTTCTGTTCTATTCTTCAGATGTTGCCAACTATAAACTTCTTTCTCTTCCAGTCTAAGATCCTCCACATTTTTTTCTTTTCTTATAAATAAGTGTAAGTTTTTGTGGAAGATTTTTTTTTCATGTTTGTTTCCATCTCTTTCTCTTCCCTTTTCAGTTATTGCTATATGTGGCTACTTGTCTTGCTTTTACAGCAAATCAATGTATTGTTATGACTCTCTTATGGAGCACTGAACACAAGCTCAAATTCTGGATCTTCCACTTCTCACTAAAAATGATGGCAAGTTTCCTGAACTCTCTCAGCCTCTGCACATCAATATGTGTATGCCAAATGAAAATTTTCTTCCCAATTTCATTACCAATATGGTTGTGTGATGGCTGCAAATGTTATTTGCCTTTCTGAAAACTATTGTAATAAGTACTATTTGGCGTTTTTTAATCTTAAGTTTATAGGACTAGGAAACTCATCCTCCTAAGATCACTGATTTCCTCTCAGTTTCAAAATTGTATAGTCCAATAGCATTTGACTCATCCCTTCTTAAAACTTTCACTTGACTTCTGTGATTCCACTGTCCTGGTTTTTCATTTTCAACACTAAAAGGTTTTTGTTTGTCTCCTTGCCCTCTTAATTTATCCCAGGCTTCTATTCTTGCTTTGTTTCTATGTTGTTTTTCTAGAATATATCTCTTTCAAATACAGAAGTCCTCTCTCCCAGAGTGAAATATCTACCCCAGATATCTTGCTTGACTTTCAGCCTTATAAAATATCTACCGATACTCTCCATTTTATGTGCCCCCAGACACTTCATATTAACTATTAAGTAAATTTTTTATATCCTCCTAAGTCATCTTTCCTTCTGTGTTTCCAATGTTTGTAAATGGCTCTGCCAACTATCCGTTGCAGGAACAATGCTGAACTCTTCCTTTTCACTTACTCCCTATATTAGTCAGTGTTTTCTGAAGAAACAGAACAAACAGGATGCATATAAAGAGAGAAATATTTATTTTAAGGAATTGGTTCACATGATTGGGAATCTTGGCAAGTCCAAGATCTTCAGGGTAGGCCAGCAGGCTGGAGACCCGGGAAATAGATGCAGTTTGAGTACAAAGGTGGTTTGCTGGCAGTATTCCCTCTTCTTCCTGGGAGGTCAATCTTTTTCTATTAAGTCAATCAATTTATTGGATGAGGCCCCCCTACATTATGCAATGTACGTATCTCATTATGTCAGCAGAGTAATCTGCTTTACTCAAAGTCCATGAATTTAAATGTTAATCTCATCTAAAAATTACCTTCACAAAAACATCTAGCATAATGTTTGGCTAAATATCTGGGTACCTTGACCTAGCCAAGTTGACACATAAAATCAGCCATCATAGTCCCTCAGCACAAAGTTTATTAGCATTCTTTTTCTATTTTACCTCTTAGTATCTCTCAACTTTATTGACTTTCTCCATCCCCTCTTCACTTGCTTTAAGTCTAGGCTACCATCTTCTCCCACCTTGACTACTGCAATAGTTTTCTAAACTCTCTGACTCCAACATTTTCACTCCTAATCCATTCCCCACACTAACTGGAATGACCACAAAAGAGTCATTCTAAAATACTATATTCTGATTATGTTAATACCATGCTTTAAATTGTCAAATAATGTCCTTCACTTTCTGACAGTCCAACCTAATCAACATGACATATGAGTTTCTCATGATATGATTCCTGAAAATTTCATCCTTTTCTTTCACCACTCTTCCATATACCCGATGATCCAAAGATACTACATTATTCATAGTTCAGGGGCCTGGCCATGTAGCCATACATTTATTTGCAAATCTTATACCCTCTATTTAGGCTACTCTCCAAAGCATCTTTGCTTGGTCAAGAGTTATTTATATTTAAGACTAACATCAATCACTGCTCTCCTTAGGAAGCGGCCTCTGATGTCACAGGGCTTAGATAGCTATTCACTCATTACATTATGGGAACAGCTGATATTCTATTATTAGCTTATTTAATACATGAAAAATGCTTAGAACAGGATCAGTTATATAGCAAGTGCTCTATTACGATTAGCTGGCGTCACTATTTTTAATTGACAAATGAAATTATGTATATCTATGGTATACAACATTATATTTGGATATATGTATACATTGTGGAATGACTAAAGCTAAATAAAATATGAATTAAATCACATACTTATTTTTTGTGGTGAAAACACTTAAAATCTACTTTGCAATTTTCAAGTATACAATATATTGTTATTAACTATATGCAACTTGATAGAAAATATGTCTCTTGAACTTATTTTATCTACCTAGAGTTTCATATCCTTCAACTAACATCTCCCCAATCCCTTCACCACCACCACCCAGCCACTAGTCACTACCATTTTACTCTTCATTTCTGTGAGTTCAACTTTTTTTAATTGTTTTTATATTTCAGTAGATTTAGAGGGTACAAGTGTTTTTTGTTAAATGGATGGATTATATAATGCTGAAGTCAGGGCTTTTAGTGTACCCATCACCAGAATAGTATACATTGACCTGATGGGTAATCGTTTATCCCTCAACCTACTCCCTCCCTCCCTACTTCTTAGTTTCCAATGTGCATTACACCACTTTATGACCCTATATACCCATTGTTTAGCTTCCACTTAGAAGTGACAATATGTGGTATTTGTTTTTCCATTCCTGAGATGCTTCACTTAGGATAACGGTTTTCAGTTCCATCCATGTTGCTGCAAAACACATTATTTCATTACTTTTTACAGCTGAGTTCTCCATGGTATATATATTAATATATAGCACATTTTCTTTATTTACTCATCAGTCAATGGGCGCTTAAGTTGATTCCATATTGCATTCTGTACCACATCTTTGCAATTGTGAATTGTGCTTCAGTAAACATTTGATTGCAGGTATCTTTTTAATATAATGACTTCTTTTCCTTTGGGTAGATACCCAGTAGTGGGACTGCTGGATCGAATGGTAAGTCTACTTTTAGTTCTTTGAGGAATCTCTATGCTGTTTTCTATAGAGGCTGCACTAATTTACATTCCTACCAACAGTGTATATGTGTTCCCTTTTGACTACAGTCAGGCTAATAGCTACTGTGTTTTTACTTATTAACAGTGGCCATTCTGACAGGAGTAAGTTGCTATCTCATTGTGCTTTTAATTTGCATTTCCCCGATGAATAGTGATAATGAACATTTTTTCATATGTTTCTTGGCCATTTGTCTATCTTCTTTAGAAAACAATCTGTTCATGTCTTTTGTCCACTTTTTAATGGGGTTATTTGTTTTTTTTCCTTGCTGATTTGTTTGAATTCTTTATAGATTCTTGATATTAGCCCTTTGCCAGATGTATAGTTTGTGAATATTTCCTCCCATTCTGTAGGTTGTCTATTCACTTTGTTGATTATTTTCTATGCTGTGCAGAAACTTTTTAGTTTAATTAAGTCTCATTTATTTACTTTTATTCTTGCTGTATCTGCTTTGGGGGTCTTAGTCACAAATTCTTTGCCTAGGCCAATGGCCAAAGAGTTTTTTTAACACATTTTCTTCTAGAAATTTTATGGTTTCAGTTCTTATATTTAAGCCTTTAATCCATCTTAAGTTCATTATTGAATATGGTCAGAGATAAGGATCCAGTTTCATTCTTCTGTATGTGACTATCCAATTTTCCTGGCATCATTTATTGAATAGGGCTTCCTTTCCCCAGCATATGTTTTTGTCTGCTTTGTTTAAAATCGGTTGGTTATAACTACATTGCTTTATTTCTGGGTTCTCTATTCTATTCCATTGGTCTAGGTGTCTACTTTCACACTAGTACCATGCTATTTTGGTTACTGTAGCCTTGCAGTATAATTTGAAGTTTGGTAATGAGATGCCCCCCAATTTGTTCTTTTAGCTTATGATTGCTTGGGCTACTCAGGCATTTTTTTTTTTATTCCATGTCAAATTTAGGATTGTTTTGTCTACTGTGAAAATGATGTTTGTATTTTGATGATAATTGCATTGAATCTGTAAATCACTTTGATCAGTATGGACATTTTAACAATATCGATTCTTCCAATCCATGAGCATGGGACAGTTTTTCATTTGTTTGTGTTGTCTATTATTTCTTTCATTAGTATTTTGTAGTTCTCCTTTGTGGATATCTTTCACCTCCTTAGTTAAGTATATTCCTAAGTATTTTATTTTCTTTACAGCTATTGTAAATAATATTTTGTTCTTGATTTGATTCTCTGCTTGGTTATTGTTAGTATATAGAAATGCTACTGATTTCTGTACATTAATTTGTAAGCTGAGACTTTACTGAATTTATCAATTCTAGGATTTTTTTGAGGAGTCTTTAGTATTTTCTAGATATAAGATCATATCATCAGCAAACAGGGATCGTTTGACCTCCTCTTTTCCAGTTTAAATGCTCTTTATTTCTTTGTCTTGCCTGATTTCTATGGCTAGTACTTCCAGTACTATGTTGAGTAAAAGTGGTAACAGTGGGCATGCTTGTCTTGTTCTGGTTCTGAGAGAGAATACTTTCAACTTTTCCCCATTCAGTATGATGTTGCCTGTGGGTTTATCATGTATGTCTTTTATTATTTTGAGATATATTCCTTCTAGCCTAGTTGTTGAGAGTTTTTATCATAAAGTGTGCTGGATTTTATCAAATGCTTTTTTGCCTCTATTCAGATGCTCATATAGTTTTTGTTTTTAATTCTGTTTATGTGGTGAATCACATTTGCTGATTTGTGTATGTTGAACCATCCTTGTATCCCTGGGATGAAACCCGCTTGATCGTGGTGAATTATCTTTTTGATATGCTGTTGGATTCAGTTTGCTAGTATTTTGTTAAAGATTTTTTGTATCTGTGTTCATGAGGGATATTGTATGGTAGTTTTCTTTTCTGTTGTTATTGTTGTGTTCTTGCCTGGTTTTGGTATCAGGGCGATACTGGCTTCATCAAATGAGTTAAGGAAGATTCCCTCCTTCTTAATGTTATGGAACAGTTACAGTAGGATAACTGCCAGTTCTTTGAAGGTCTGGTGCAATTCAGCTGTGAATCCATCTGGTCCTGGGCTTTTTTTTTCTTGGGAAATATTTTATTACCGTTTTAATGGTGGTACTCATTATTGGTCTGTTCAAGATTTCTGTTTCTTCCTGATTCAGGTTTGGGAGGTTGTGTGTTTCCAAATTTATCCATTTCTTCTAGATTTTCTAGTGTGCCTAAAGGTTTTCATAGTAGTCTCAGATAATATGTTGTATTTTTGTGGTATCAGTTCTAATGTTTCCTTTTTCATTTCTAGTTGAACTTATTTGAATCCTTTTTCTTCTTTTCCTGGTTAATCTAGCTAGTAGTCTATTAATTTTGTTTACCTTTTTTAAAAAACAACTTTTTGTTTTGTTGATCTTTGTACTTTTTCATTACTGTTTCAATTTCATTTAGTTCTTCTGTGATCTCTGTTATTTCCTTTCTTCTCCTAGTTTTTAATTTTGTTTCTTCTTTTTCTAATTCCTTGAGGTGCAAAGTTAGGCTGTTAATTTGTGATCTTTCTATCTTTTTGATGTAGGCATTTAGCACTATGAACTTCCTTCTTAGCACTGCCTTTGTTATGTCCCAGAGATTTTGATAGTATATGTTGCTTTTGTCATTCAACTAGGAAAAATTTTTTATTTCCACTTTGATTTTGTCATTGACCCAAGGATCATTCAACAGCAGGTTGTTAAATTTCCAGGTGTTTGTGTAGTTTTAAAAGTAACTCACTGAATAAGGATTCTTTTCCCCAGAGTATGTTTTTGTCTGCTTTGTCAAAGATTAGATGGCTATATGAGGATGGTTTTACATTTGGATTTTCTGTTCTGTTCCACTGGTCTGTGTCCCTGCACTTGTGCCAATACCAAGCAGTTTTAATAACCACAGCCTTGTAGTATAGTTTGAAGTCTGTCAAATTAATACCTCCCATTTTGTTTTTATTGCTTAAAATTGCTTTTGCTAAACTGGGTCTTCTCTAGTTCTATACAAAGCGTAAAATTATTTTTTCTATATCTGTGAAAAATGATGGTGGTAATTTAATAGGGATTGCATTGAATATGTAGATCACTTTGGGTAATATAGACATTTTAACAATGTTGATTCTTCCAATCCACGAGCATGGTGTGGTTTTCCACCTATTTACATGCTCTGCAATTTCCTCCCTCAGTGTTTCATAGTTCTTCCTATAGAGGCCATTAACCTCCTTAGTTAAATATATTCCTAGGTATTTTATCTTCTTTGTTGCTATTTTGAATGGTATTGAGTCCTTAATTTGATTCTCCATTTGTTATTGGCATATATGAATGCCTCTGATTTGTGTGTATTGATTTTGTATCCTGAGACTTTACTGAATTCATTGATCAATTCCAGGAGTCTCTTGGTTGAGTCCTTGGGGTTTTTTAGATATAACATCATATCATCAGCAAAGAGTGAGATAGCCACATGTAGAAGACTGAAACAGGACCTACAGCTTTCACCTCTCACAAAAATCAAATCACAGTGGATAACAGACTTAAACCTTAGGTGTGAAACTATTAGAATTCTAGAAGAAAATGTAGGAAAGGCTCTTAAAGACATTGGCCTAGGCAAAGAATTCATGAAGAAGACCCCCTAAGGCAATAACAGCAACAACAAAAATAAATAAATGGGACCTGATTAAATTAAAAGGCTTCTGCACACCCAAAGAAACTGTTACAAGAGTAAATAGACAACCTACAGAATGGGAAAAAATTTTTGCATACTACACATCAGATAAAGGTCCACTGCCTGTTCACTCTCACTCCCTACTTTCTATGCCATTAGGATGAATATTTTCAGAAAACTAATTGTGCTGAGTTTAAAATACTATCATAAAAATACAAAAAAAATTATTTATATTCTTACCACTCAGAGATAACTATTGTTGACAATTTAGTGTTCATAATTCCAGACTAATGGAACAATATATAATATAATACATGTTTATATATATCCACTTATACATTTGTAAAATAACCTCCATTTTTGGTATAAATATATAGGAGTATAATTCCTACATCAATTAGGAATTATAGCTTATAGCTATTGATACATAGTACTAAATTACAACAGTATACTGTACAATAATGTCCATTTTTTCATACTTTAAAAATGTCAGCATTAATATAAAAAATACCAATTTGAGGGAAGAAAACTGGAATTTTATTGTTCTGACAGGCATTTTTATTTATTAATGAGATTAAACATTTTCCACACATTTATGTTCAGTTGTTGTATAACTCTCTCTCCAATGAAAAGTAAGCTGATTTTTAAACTAAAGCTGCCTACATATTTACCTTTCAAAGATCATTTCTTTGTAAGTTATAGTACGTAGCAAATACTTTTTCTTAAAAAGTCAGTGAACTATTTTTAAAAGTTGACAGAATGAGATATTCTGAAAAGAAGAGAAAGCCAAGCCGAGAGAACCACCAAGTATACAGTGGCTTAGAACTACTCACTATATTATATTGAAACACATAATAATCAAGATAAAGTTGAGTCATCAAAAACATTTAAATTTAGACTAATTGTAAGAAAGAAACAAAATTGGGTATTAAATTTTAGACATATTTTCACTTAAATTATTAGGACTCATTACCTGATAAGTTAATAATCTTGAAATTTCACTTACAACTTAAATGAATGCTTTATCCTATGATGATAGATAAACATCATCTATCTCTTCTATTTTTCTGTTGTTATAAGATGCATACAGCTTTACAATAATAGCATATAATATTTGATATATGCCAAAATGATATTTGGACTTCTCAATTTCTATATATTTCCATACCAGTATACATGAGAATATAATACAAACTGGCAGCTTCAAATTATTTATTCTTAACTCTAAATTTTTACATAATATTTCTTTTTAGATGAATGAAGATGCACTAATTTTCTCATGAAAATGAACTGACTTTTACCATTGTGATTTAAAGCATTACCTAGAAGAATGCCTAGTGTTTGGTAGAAACACAAGACATATTTATTGAACAAATTGTGTTAAAGCAAAGAGAAATGTTTATTTTTAGGAGAAAGAACATGCTAAAATGAAATCATTACTATGTCAACAAAAAATATTTAGTCATTAATCAAATATTTGATAAAATATTTTGAAGATTTCTTACAAGTATAATCAATTGCACTATGGACATGAAAAGATACACAGTGTGATCTAGTGAGAAAGATCTTTGACTAAGACTTAATAAATCTAGATTTTAATTTTGCAGCTTCTCAATAATTATGTGACGTTGAACAAACCACTTAACTTCCCTGAGTATCATCTTTTCCAGCTGTAAAATGGTGATAATAATAACTTCCTATGCAGCTCAGAGAGTTGTTGTAAAGATGAGATAATAGATGTAGAAGTGCTTTCAAATATGAGGCTTACATAAATGTAGGATATTGTATAGATGTGTTCAGACCAAAGGGAAATCAGAACAAGCTCACAAAGGCAGAATAGATAAATCTGACTGCAGTACTTTCAACTCTGAATAGAGTCAGATAAGGAAAGATAACCTAAATAAATTCCAAAAGAACTAGGTTTCCTTACCAGAAGCAGCAATTTAAAATAGATAACCTCTACATGTCCATCTTATATTTTGTATATTGGCCAAAGGCCCACAGTATTTCTAGATAAGAATAGGTGGAAGAATGAAAGTTTGGAGTCATGATTATTTTTTCTTACAATTTTAGTCCTACATAAAATGCACACTTGACACAGGCAGTCTTAGTTAGAGCCACTTCTTGACTACATTAGTATTGTGATCTAGAAATTATTCTTCTTAATCTCTCAAGATTTCACTTTTCACACCAGAATAATGAAAGTTGTATATACATTATTTCCATAGAGATTTTAAGCATTAAAGATGTAGAAATGTACAAAATATGGAGGTATGCAAGGTCTGTCTGGAAATTATCAAGCCGTTATTAATATAATGAGAACAGTTTGCATGATATCGATAAAACCTGGTACCCAAAGAGAGTGGACTGGAATGCATATGCATGAACAATGACGACCTCACTGTACTAGTCAGTGGGGCACTAGATGCCTTTGAATGAGCATGTGTGCTGTGTGGCCATCGCATTCAAAGTGACCGAGCAAGTAGAGCAATGAATCTGTGTCAAATGTTGCATTAAGCTTGAACACTCCTCTGTGGAAACTATTCGGATGATTCAGAAGGCTTTTGGGGACAACAATGAGTGTGGTGAAAATACAAGCATGGCACAAATGCTTCAAAGACGGTTGAGAATCTGTTGAAA
The DNA here is from genome assembly GCF_020740605.2 of Lemur catta. Taxonomy (NCBI): domain Eukaryota; kingdom Metazoa; phylum Chordata; class Mammalia; order Primates; family Lemuridae; genus Lemur; species Lemur catta. Next base: position 61,277,696 of record NC_059139.1, on the reverse strand, counting down.
GTGATCTACCTTCTGGAAGGCCTGCAACAAACAGAACACCTGAGAATGTTGAATGTGTACAGGTTAGGTTAAGAGATGCTGACTGGGAGAACTGTGTGAGGTCCCAAGGTATCTACTTTGAAGGGGACTGAAGCATCACTGTCCTACGTACAGTGTTTCTTGTATCTTGTATCTTCTTCAATAAATGTCTCTATTTTTCATATTATGTAGTTGGATACTTTCCAGACAGACCTCATATATGTGAAAACTCTGAAAATATGTATGCTAGAAACGTCGAGATGAAATTCAGAAGCTATTCATTCAGCAATATTGCTGAGTACCTAAAAGTTGCCAAGCACTGAGCTAGATTGTACTGATGCCAAAATAAATAACCAAGGTTCTTGGTTCTCAATGGGACGGGATACATAAACAAAAAATATAAAAGTAGGTACATGGATTTATGAATGAGATCTGGAATAGGTTCTAACACTAACTCTTACCACTTAGTACCAGAATATTCAAATTGAGCACTTTCAAAAAGCTAAAAAGCTTTTAGGTTACTTTCTAGTTTACAGAAAAATAAAGATTTAAGAGGATCTTTCAGATCTTTGGCGAGAAGGCTTATATAAATATGTTCTAATACCGACAGACTAGAGCTGTTAGCATTGTCCATAGCTTTAAGTTAATCCCATATTGTCTTCACTATATTCCTAAATTTCTATCAAATATTATAATAGGCACATACCAATTGAGTTTAATTTTATTTGAACTCTGAAACTGGAGCTACATAAATCAAAATAAACATAATTATAATTTAAATTTAAGCCTCTTAAAGTTTCAATTTGATATTCAAAATAGTTCCAGTTTAACACAGTTATTTATTTTTTGCCTTACTGATTCCTCTATTTTACCAAGATATATCAATTTTGTTGTTTCATGTACAGATTGTCAACACAAATATTGTACTAAATGTACAGATACTGTACTAAATTGTACCTAATTTTGAAAACATAACTATTTAATTTCTTTTCTCCAAGGCACTGGGAGGACCAAATTCACTTCTGTTTCTTTCTTTCTTTATCTAGTTCATTGTCCTATATAAACTTCTCCATTAATGTTTCAACAGTCATTTAAAACAGCATATAGACTTCCAGATATTTCAGAATGATGGAAAAGACACTCTGAAGAGCCCACCAAATAAACTCCAATGAATAAGTAAAAGAAAATGAGGAAGAAAATAAAAATGTAGTAAGAAATATGCAGAGACTAAAAATTAAGTGAAAGGAATGACTCAGTGAACTAAATCTTTCCATGAATTGTTTTGCTAAATCTAGAATTCCATGAGTTTCTATTGATGGTTTCACAGAGTAGGGAATAGGATACAAAGTCTAAGATCTGCTAAGTTGGGGAATATAACAAGAAACCCCCCCACCTAAAGGTAAGACCTCAATGGACACACCCCCAGTGTAATGGTGAAGTAAAAACGAAGCTCCCATAAAGAAGAGAAGTGCAAGGAAAGTTGCCTATCTCAACATTAGCACCAAGTGGAGGAAACAAATGATCAAAAACACAAATTCTTACCTAAGAACTATTTTGAATATCAAATTCAAACTTTAAGAGGCTTAAATTTAAATTATAATTATGTTTATTTTGATTTGTGTGGCTCCTCTAATACATCTGGAAAATTTCATGAGAAAAATTTAACTTTAAGTGACCCTAATTTGGGTTTATTTCAAGAATTAACAGAAGCAAACATGAATCCTCTTGGAGGAATGTAATTTTAACTCAAGCAAAAAAGAATTCCCACAGAAAAATTTTTAAGGTAAATAAGCAGCTTACATTTAAAATTCACAAAACACACAGGAAAAAAAAGTCACCATGAAAAAGATCTAAGGAAACTGACTGATAGATTCATATTCTTAAAGACTTTAGGTATTAAAATGATCAGCAAATGAATATAAAATAAGTATGATTAATATGAAAAAAGACAAGTTCAAATATCCAAGCAATGGATAAAAGTTCATAAAGGAACTCCAATCATATTGAGAAAGGGCTAAATACAATTTTTTAAATGTACTATATAACCAAAACATAAAACTAATTGAACATAATAAAGAGCACAACATTTACTGGTGAAGTGAGAATTATTGAATCAAAAAATAGACTAAAGAGTTTATGTAAAAGAAACATTCAAACAAACCAATAAATGGGAAATCTAAAAGATATTTCAAGAGAATCTAATATGCTAGTACTCAAAGTTTCAGAAAAAGAATGTGAGATAAAGGAGATGAGGCAATGATCAGAGATCAGAGATGAGGGCAAAGATTTCTTGAAGTTTATGGAATAACACTAAACTTGAGACTCTCAAATATTATAAATGAAAATAAATTATATCCCAAATATGGTGAAATTGCAGAACATTAAAGACAAAAGAAGGTATTAGATGTAACCGGAGATGAAAGATCTAATACAAAGGAAAGCAGTAAAACTGGTAGCTGACTTCACAACAGCACCAAGGGATGATAAAACATGCAATATTTTCAGTCCAGTCTAAATCCCCATGTCAGCTGAAACTCTTTATATTGCAAGGGTGAGAAGCCAATGGTACTGTTTGGCAATTTTTTTTAAAGTTAAAAGTATAAATATTCTATGACCAAGAATTCTGCCTCTATATGTTTATCTGAAAGAAATTAAAGTATATTATATATTCACAAAATGACTTTTACACAACTGTTCATAACAGTTATGCATAAAAACCTAGTACTTCCAGATGGTTATGGACAGTAGCATCTGCATAGCTTCCTACCTTCCAATATTGCCCCAAACAATAAGGACCAAGAACAGAAATTTAAATTCTACACAAAATTATGCCTTCAACATTAGTTAAAGATGAACAGTGCTGAAACATCAAAATGAGAAAAGTTACCAAATTCTTGCAGGCTGTATTAGTCCATTTGTATTGCTCTAAAGAAAATACCTGAGGCTGGGTAATTTATAAGGAAAAGAGGTTTATTTGGTTCAAGATTATACAGACTGTACAAGAAGCATGGCGCTAGCATCTGCTTCTAGTGAGGGCTTCAGGGAGCTTCCAATCAAGGTGGAAGGAGAAGGGAGAGCAGGCAGGTCACATAGAGTGGGAACAAGAGGGGAAGGAGGTGGTGCCAGGCTCTTTTAAACAACCAGCTCTCCTGTGAACTAATAAAGAACTGAGAACTCACTCATTATGTTAGGGAGGACACCAAGCCACTCATGAGGGATCCACCCCATAACTCAAACACCTCCCACCAGGCCTCAAATTCCAACACTGGGGATCAAGTTTCAACATGAGATTTGGAGGGGCCAAATATCTAAACCATATCACATATCTCTTCTGCTCCCACTCCATCTCCTGCCTGATTGCCCTGTTGCAAGGTTTTGAGGAAACAAAGGCAGACCAAGAAAAGCCACAGGGAAGAAAAAAGAATGAAACTAGTGAAGGGATCTAAGGGTGATCAAAACAACTGCCAGAAAGATTGTGTCCATTCTAATTCTGAAAATACTAAAATAGTGCTTGAGCAGATCAGAGCATAGACTACAGGGAAGGAATTTCAAAGTGTATGTGATTTTAAAGGACAAGCTCAATTTGAAAAAGGCATTCTTCAAAATGCATAGCTTCTGGGGAAGAAAATAGGACAAAAAGAACGGGAAAAACACTCTTTGGTAATTGAGTGGTGAAGGGGAGAATAAAAAAAGAATGGAGAAACATAGGATCATGGAGAGAACCATAAAATCAGAGGACTCACAACTCCTCCCCTACCACAGCAAAACAAACAAACAAGACAGAGAACTTGGCCTTTGGTCTACTAACAGCATGACATGGTAACATTAAGCTAGGAATTTTGTGAAACACCTCAATATCATAAAAGTGAACAAGAGGAAGCTCAACAAGTCCATATTAAGCTATTGCAAAAAGTCAGGGAACAAAATATCATATAGACCAATAACTGAGTAAACCACCCCCTTTTGCAAAATAACCATGAATCAGAAGAAAACTGTAAATCAACATTGCAAATATGATTAAATATACTTAATCAAGCATTTGAGGATATGCAAAAACAGCTTAAATTAGAGTTTGCTGAGTTTTACAATGCACTAGCGATTGAACCAAGTCATAGGCAGACCAATTTCTCTTAAAGTCCTTTCTGTGTTCTAATACTGATAATCATATCAATATCAGATTTATGTTACTTGTATTGTTTTTCTTGCATCTCTTAAAAAGAATAAATACACTAACCAGAAATTTTAGTTTCTCATTTTCTAGGCCTATCACTGTTTTTTCTTGGTGGCTGTGAATTCCCTTACAGAAAAATGTTTTCCCATCATTTCATCATCCTACTTTTTTATAACTGGTATATCCAACTAGGGAAAACAAAAAGAAGACAAAGAATACTTTTCTACTTTTTCTTGAGAAAAATATTCAATTTACCAAAGTTAATTAAAACTTGATTTTTTTTCTTGCATGGCTGGGTCACAATGATTCCACATGTGCATAAACACACACACACACCACCACCACCATCACCCCCCCAAAAAATGAAACATTTGTCTCCAATATATATTTCTCCATTCCTACAGTGCCTAAGAGTTTTATTAAAAGTCACATCATAATGACATAATTATCAGTCTCTATTTTAAGAGTTCAATCTCTATTACCATCTACTTAAGAACAAATTAACTACTATATAATAAATGGGAACTAAAATTTAAGATGTAGGAGTATAAATGTCTATTAGTGCTAAACAAATGTGAGTTCCTTCTGAGACTTCACTATGTGTAGAAAGAAAAATGTGATGTATGCATTTAAAAAGTTGTTTTATATCCAAAAATATAGCTCAAATCAGTCTGAAGTTCTTATCTTTAAGGATAGTCTTGAATTTCCAGTGACATAATAGATTTTTTTTCATTTTTTATTTAAGTGGATTTAAGGGGTACAAGTGGTTTTTTGCTACGTGGATGATTGATTGCATAGTGGAGAAGTCCAGGTTTTTAATATACCCACTACCTGAATTGTTTATATTGTACCCAATAGGTAATTTTTTATCCCATTCTCCCCTCTCCCCCTTCCACTTCTGCATCCCCAGTGTCCGTTAAGTCACTCTGTAGGACCCTGCATGCCCATTGCTTATGTCTCACTTATAAGTAAAAATATGCAGTATTTTATTTTTTGTTCCTGGATTATTTCACTTAGAATAACAGCCTCCAGTGTCATCCAAGTTTTTTTTTTTAATTGAATTCTTCACTATTAAATTCAATTTGGTTTCTATGTCTCAAAATTAACTTCTCTTCCTCACTGCCCTGTTTTCAATTAATGGGTGCATTCTTTCGTTTATTCAGTATATTAGCCAGTTTGGGCTTTTATAACAAAGTACCATAAACTAAGGTGACTTATAAGCCACAGAAATTTATTTCTCACAGTCCTAGAGCCTGGAAGTCTGAGATCAAGGCGCCAGTATGGTCAGATTCTTGATAGGGCCCTCTTCTGGGTTGCAAACTACTGATTTCTCCTTGCATCCTCACATGGTAGAAAGAGGATAAGAGAGCTTTCTAGGGTCCCCTTTTACAAGGGCATTAATCCCATTCATGAGGGCTCCACTTTCCTGACCTTAATACCTTCCAAAAGCCATACCTTCTAATGTCATCACATTGGGGTTAGGATTTTATCCTATGAACTAAGCGCAGACATAAACATTCATTCCACTCTACTCAGATTCAGAAACTCAGAGCAATCATTGCCTCATCCATTTTTCTCCATTCTCTCTATTTAATCAGTCACTGAGGCCATCACTTGATTTTCAAACTTCTCTTCCCCGATCTCTTTCCTTTTCATCACTAACACCATTCTAATCCTCATTGCTTCACACTTGGACTCCTAATTCATTTCCCTATTTTTAATCTGTCTCTCCTCCAACCGATCAAACATATTGCCACAAGATCAAGACCAATGTCACCAAGATACTACTTTCCTCACTTCAGACTTCTTGCCCCAAATTTTCAATTCCTGCCCCCTTTGTATATATGAGACAGGTCAAATGCTTAAAACTGGAATTTAAGACCCCTATAGTCTAATTCCAACCTGCCATACTTAGCTTCAACTCTTACGTAAATCTTTCTCTAACTAGACCTGGATACTCAAACCAATTTACTGTAATATGTTTTGTTTTAAGCTCTTGTGAAAAAGGACTATATCAGTTAAAATACTTTTGAGTTGTTAGCAATTGAGTACCCCAATACAAAATAGCTTCAATTATAAGTGGTTTATTATCTCACATAAAAAGAATTCTGGAAATAGCTTTCTTTTCTTTTTCAGGTTTTGTTCTTTAATAGCTCTATGACATCAGTGACACAGGTACTTTCCAACTTTCTGCTGAACCATGTTTGGTATATTAACCCAAACTTTCATGGAATAGAATTGTTTCAAGCTCCTACCCCTAATTCAATCGCTTGGTAAGAAGAATGGGGTTATTTGTGATGTTTTAAACAAATCAAGATTTGCCCACTGTAGCTAGGGAGGTGCCAGGATCCTTTGAAAGATGGGGACACTAAGAAGATAAATCAAGGATCAGTTAACAAGAAGATATTTTTTAAACGGCTGTTAGAGAGGCTAATATCCACTTGCCACTAAGAGTCTCCCTCCCCTCAGGAATTTCTCACTCAATTGCATATTTATTGATTAATATTTAATAAAAGCTAAATTGGTTTTAGCTGTTATAGCAGTGGATTACCTGGAAGAGATAATATATTGGCTAGCTGCACAATAACAATGGGTTTATCTGATTAAACTTTTATGACCTATTACCACCAAAATAAAGACACACACACAGACACACACACACACATGCACACATACACATGAAACCAAACCATATTCACAGGAATGTGCCATGTTAGAGCTCTAGTTATTACATTGGGGCCCTAGTTGTTCTGAGTTTGAATGAGGAAACTGGATTTATAGGTGCAGATGGGAGCAGACAAGATCCTGTTAGAAGTACTAGGAAGACACATAAGAACAATTTAGCCTCCCTTATAATTCTACCTGCGACATTGTTGTTTCCTTCAAAAATAAATCTGAAGGCATTTTCTTTTAAGATGTTTTTTCTGTTAAGGCCGACTCTGTTACTTTTCATCTTCACATTTATTCTTTCATTCTCAAGATTGTGTTTTAAGAAAAATTTCTTATTCTCTATACAATTTTTTAACTCAGCCAAACATGTCAGAAGGGGATCTTGTCAACATCTCTAGCTGGGTATAGTGAGCCATTATTTTTCTATCACTTTCTTTATTATTCTATTTGAGAATGCATTATATCATGTAAGTAATATGGGCTCATGGACAACACAAAGACTTGCAAGAATATTTATGTGGATATAGCTTTTTCAGTAATTAAAAGTAAAGAATCAAAGAAAAAAAAAACAGAAAAACTCATAAGTGAAAAATGATGCATTGAAACTTCCATAAGGAAATGTTCACATTAAAATATACAATGACCTTTCATTGGTTTTGTTCTCTCTCCAACGTCACTGCTATTTGGGTTTTTTTTTTTTTTGCTCTTTTTATTTTTATTTATTTTTATTCATTTCTGGGAAAATAATGCATGTACCCAAAGCCTTAGATGGAATTCTGGGGAAACAATAAAGCACTTCTACTTCAAATAACAGTGATGGTAAAAACTTCCCACTACTTTGGATTTTTTCTACATGCTAGTCATTACCATGTGAAAACAAAATATCCATCAGCCACATCTCTAGCCTAGTAAAACTCTAAAGTATCTGTAGAAGAAATAGCTCTAAGAAAAAGGACCAAAATTATGGATCCTACTGCTCCAGGCTTCACATACCTTTGTGTACAAATGAAGGCAGTGTACATTAATACCCCAAATTTCTGTAGTATTCTCATTTATTTGACTTGTAAGTTGACTTCTTTTTTCTGTGTTTTCCTCTCCAATTTTCCAAATTTCCTTATCTGTTCACCTGCCTCCACAAATCAGCCTGATCTTTGGACAATTTTGTCTTTAGTAGGAGAAGCTAGAAGTGAGGGGTATTTCTCTGGGCCAGAAACTTCAGTGAATTGCTGAAGCCAACAGATGTGATTTGCACTGAAAATACATCCTAAATGCCAATTGCCTCATGGTGAAAAGCAGCACTCTCTATCTTTTTGTATTACTTTTCATCAAGGGCTGTCCCACCGCAAAGTTGCCTAGCTCCCAAAGATTTGTAGCCCTTATAATCCACAGTCAAAGCCATTTCCCAAGAACCTACAAATGTCAAAGGGATGGCTGGGTCACCACGATCTCTGCTGTCACCAACATGCTGTGGTGAGAACTAACACTCCCCTCTGATGTGTGGGCCTTGACCCTGGGCTCGCTTTGTCTGCCAGACTCCTTTTATGGTGAGCCCTTTCTTGAGGCCCACGCTGCTTCTTTCAGTACTGTTTTCTTTGATCTATCCCTAGTATGTCTGATATTTTATCTTTTTCAAGATCATAATTGTAAACAACGAGGCAGTATAACCTTGGCTTCTTACAGCCATGGTTCAAATCCAGCTCAATCTCATTTGTGACCCTGGGTAAATCATTTACTATTCCAAGGCCTCAGTTTTTGTATCTGTATAATGCAGAGTAATACTTTCATCACAGAGCTGTTGTGAAGACTGAATATAGTATATAAGGCTTCCAACACAGTGTCTGGCACATTCTAAGTACTGAATATTGCTATTTTTTTTTTACCCCTAGAAGATTCCCAAATGACATGAATATATCAGTGATGCAAGAGCATGTGAGAGAAGAACAGGGCTGTGTCTGCCCCTTTTCACCAAAAACTTTAGTGCTGTGTACCTGCCAGACAAGATGTCTACAATATGCTGTCACAATAATACAATGGCATGAATTACCAGTTGGTTTCGATATTTAATTAAAATTTGAATTCTACTGGAAGATTAGGTAATAGTCACTCTAATGTTGGATCTATTTAAATGTAGAAATAATTTAAGAAATACTAAACATGCTTAGAATTATACTAAACTTCTTAATTGACTGTTTTGTATCTTAAAAAAAATACATGTTAAAATAGCAAAGATTCATGGAAATTAAGAAAATATTAATAATAATTAAATATGTGAATGCACCAAAAACATTCCCTATTCCTTCACAACACATACATGTGTGCACACACATGTTTACATTAAACTCCATCCCTCACACATGATCTAGTCCTCAAGGCAAGTTAATTATGTTTCCAGAAAACATAGCAATATTTTAACAGCTGCTTTTAAAATTTTTATTAATATTGTTATTGTATAATTGATTGTGGTTGGGAAATCTGCAGGAATTTGGAAAAAAAAGTAACTGTTTCACCTGCACTCTCTTGTTTAAACACCATAACATGTGACGTGTCTCATTTATTTGTACCCATGAAATAGGGAATTTTGTGTGTAACTTTTTTATTTTGTTTATCATGAAGTCTTAAAACAATTACCAAAAAAACCTGGTAATTCTAGAAATTGACAATGAGAGTCAGAGAAAGAGAAATTACCAAGAAAAACACACAGGTCATTGTACTGACTGAAGGACTCTTGCAAATATGGAACAATTATGTTTTAGAAACACCTAAAGTATTAGGAAAGTAAAGGATATCCTAGTGAAAACAGAGGTTTATCTGTCAACTCTCTTCATCAGAAGGTTAGGTTTTTTAAAATGTATATATTTGGCAGCCACTTTCTGGCTGGTACCCAAAATGAAAAAGGCAATAATTATTTAACGTAAGAGTTATGCTTGATCCTGTTGTCTAGAGATCTTTATCAAAAAGAAATTTTTCCAATTTTTGATATAAGTATTATAAATCTGATATTATATATTTGCCATTAGTTATTCACTCAGTGGCATGTGAATTGCACTGCCGTGACCATTCAATATAAGCAATACTTCATCCTCAACATTGAACAATATTATTTCTGTACAATTTAATCAACTGCTACAAAACACAAACTTGCGTATATTTGTGTTTGACTTTGCTGTGTAAGATTTATTTCACTTTGGAAATGGAAGTTTAAGAGTTGCTCTTAAATGTTAACTTTTCATTTCTTATCAAAGTATTTTAACAGTATTCCAGTACTCAATGTCAGTATTTTTCTATTTCAGCAACATAAAACTAAACTTTCATCATATTTTCCCAGTTAATAAGGCTCTATAGAAATATGTAATATTTTCCCCCAATACATTCACAGAAACATATTTATGCAGCCTTGCATTTTAAAATGCACTCAATTGATTTCTCCACAGGGCTTGCTTGTCACAGCGCTTTGTTAACCTACCCACTACAGTACAGTGTATCAGACAACTTTGCCTTGCATCATCAATTAGAAAAAAAAAATAATAACCAAAATAGTTTGCCTTCCAAATTCTTAGCTGCCCCAATGCTGAAAGCCAATGATGTGTAGAAAAGAAAAACCCTCATAACTCCTTGCCTGATAAATGAGTAGGGAGAATTTGACAGATCAGAACGAGATGAAGCAGCCTAAAACATTTGGCACAATGTGCGTCTGGCATACAGAGACTGCCTGTCAAATGCCTATGACTCCATACAGCAGCTAGGGACCCTATGGAGCAGCAGATGGGCCATTAAGGTAGTATTAATGTAGATGCCATCAGTTTTCAGTTCTGACTGGGACATACTCTTTAGAACTATGAGCAGCTGCTGCCATTTATTGTGACAGCTTCCTGCTAACTTTTGCCAACTGGCACAATCTGACTCTTTGTACCTGAGCTATTAAATGTGTGACTTCCACCATTTTATTCCTCCAGAGAATGCTTTTAATAATCCTCTAAAGAAGGAATGAAGCATTTATCACCAAAGTGAATATACATACCATGCAGTTCTATTGTACAAGACTTCTGCCCAGTGTACTTTATAGACCTTATATTAATACATTCTTATTAAAACTAAGCATGGATCTTTTCACATGTATGAAAGTGCTCAATTGAAAATGATTGCTCATATTAATTCTAAATCTTTAATGTAATATTGATGTATTTAACTATTAACTAACTAGAATCTTTTATCTTTTGAAATTTTTTTCCTGGATGAGCAAATTAAAAAAAACTCACATGAAGTATGGTCATAAATTAGCAAACCAAAAGTAAATTACTTCATAGCTTTCTAAGTATAGGTAAATATTTTTATCTCAAAAGCTTTAGATATACCTAGTGGTTTATTTAATGTGTATAAAGAAATTGTAGGTGTATGAATGGATTTAAAAGCTCTGTATCTGAATAATACCTCTACTATAGATCATGAACAATGCATTATAAATGATGGTAATTGTGTATTTATCACCTGCAGAATAATTTCAACAGAATATGCAGCTAAACTATTGGCAGAAACAACACTCTGTTTCGTCTCATCCAGCTAGACTTCGAGGGATATATTGCATCATTTTTGATTATGTAGAACAAGAAAGCTCACAGTACAGCACAGCATACGGTTTGTCAGACAATAAAAACTGCAGCAAGTCATTATAAAAATGGCTGGCAGACATATTCATTATGCTGAGCTAACGTCTTTTCTGCTTCAGATATCTGTACAATCTGACCAATAATCCATCCATGAGATTTCTAAACAGATCTCACCCATTCAATACTATATTTCACAGAAAGGTCCATGTGTGTATATACAGGTGCACACACACACACACACACACAAACACATACACACACAAACACTAAATCTTAAATCACTTAAACTTCCTAAATTCATTTTGATATATGAAATAATGAGAATGCATCAAAGTGAATGCATAATAAATGAAAATTTCAAAGATTTTGACATTAATAATACAGCTATTGAACTGCTTCTAAAGATTTAGATATATGAAACAAATAGGATAGAAATAATATTTAAGATGCTCAGTGTTATATGTAAAGAAAATATGTGAAATGATTGTACAAATAAACCAAAAAATAGTCAGAAAAATGGCATCTAGATGCCAAGGTACTCTTAGTAACTACCATATTTTCTTCTGTGAATAAACCTGTGACATCTGACAGAATTTCAGACTCTCAGACTCCTTTTACTACCTGTGAGTTTGTGTGTGTGTTTTCATATGCATTTACTTGCTTCTGTATATTAATTCTAAAGGAATTGAAGAGTATTTACTTCAGGGCAACTTCAAATCATGAACATTATATTGTGGAAATAGACCTAAAGAATATTACTGAAAATGAATGTGATGTATAAGACTGTAAAGAAACTAAAATTATTGTTATACATTAAAATTTAGAACCTGAATATAAAGCACATGTTAAAGTTTTGATTACCAGTTTAATTGTAGTAGTTGATATGTTGATCTATTTAGAAGTTTCGTGTTTTTTGTGTTTTTCTTTGATAACATTTCAGTTTCCAGGTGATATATTTCACTTTACCTAAGATATTACCATACACATAAGACAACATGAACTTCTTTCGAATGTTTAACTAGTAGTGCTCATAGTGATGAGTACTTTATAGTAATTAACTTTTGTAAGACTTTCATAGGTTAACAAAAAGAAACTTCGTTCAACTCTGTAAAAAATTGGCAAAATCTAAAGTGGTTTTTGAAAATTCTTTATTATTTAGTTTGATTTGATATTATTTTTAAATTAAAGTTGTCACTATGGTGGCAACATTTTGAAAATAGCCAAATAATGCATTTGAAAAAAATTAACATCAAAATAAGAGCACTGTTCATATTTATCACCTGTAGCAGTGTTCCCTCAGAGAAATACTTAACAGGGATTTTGCAGGGAGGAGGTATTCTATTTCTTCATGGGGAAAATCAAAGCTCAATAGATGTAAACACCATAGTGTCTCTGTTGGATGAAAATGAATAAATCTATGAAAACCAGAGATCTTGGAGACCAATTCCTTCTAAAGAAATTGAAAGTTTTACTGTCCTGTGCTGATATAACAAATATGGCAACTGATCTCAGAGACTTACAGTACACACGCATTTCAAAGAAAGACTAGATTCAGAAAGAGCTACATGAGGTTTGTATTATTGGTATTACTTTAATGCTTCTGCTTTGGAGTACTGATTTTCTATTTTAAAATGTATTTTATATGTGTTATTTTCAAGCAGAAATCTAAATAAAATATTTTTTACAAAAATCAAAGGACATAAAGGCCATTTATATATTTCAGTAAATTATGAAATAATGAAGGTATAAATATAATTCTAAATAATAAAATGATGTCATGATAAGAAATTTTATATTGGCAATCAGGGCCAGAAAAACTGCTAATGTTTTCAATATTCATGCTTTAAAATGTTTATTGAAGACCTAAAATCAAGTAGCTTTAGCTTTCAGGTCCTTCATGTAAAGATAGTTTTGTAAATCACTACAGTATCATGTGTAGTAGTGCTATAACATCAATGACTATATATAATGTCTACAATTCTCTCCTATTACATTTTTCAAAGACAGAAGTAGTGAAAATGTTTTACTAAAAATCTGTGTACAGAATCTAGAATCTTAGAATCTCTTAGGCATTTTCCCACAGAGGAATCACTTGTATTTCTAATCTTGTTTAAACTGCTATTGTCACCATTATCTGTGGTGGAAATAAGTCATCTTGAGATAAATAAATTATGCTTTATTGGTTTAGTAATCAATAAGAACAGAAAAAACTGCATTGCCCATCCTAGATATTTGTAATAAATTAAGATTATCGGTTATTTTATTATTTTCTTAGTCTGATTAGGCTAGTATAACAGAAAACTATAGATTGGGTAGCATAAACAACAAATATTTATTTCTCACAGTTATGGAGGCTGGGAAGTCCAAGGTCAAAGTCCCAACAGATCTGATGTCTGGTGAAGGCATTCTACCTCGTTTTAAAATGGTTGTTTTCTTTTTTTTATTCTCACATGGCCAAGATAAAATATCACCTCTCTCCTGTCTCTTCTTATAGGGGTACTAATTGGATTCATGAGAGCTCTACCCTCATGACATAATTACCCCCCAAAGATCTACCTCCTAACATCATCACATTGGGGATTAAGATTTGAACATATGAATTTGGGGAGGATATAAACAGTCAGTCCATACAATTATAAAAAGTAACAAACTAAGGATCAAATTATATGCAAGAATCAAAATCATGGAATACATCCACAACCCCACCCAATCCATAAATAGATATTTGTTGATCAAGAAAAGTCCATTTTTAAGAAATATCTAAAATAATCTTTATCAGTGTGCATATTTTATGAATTTAAAAGCATATAAATATCCTCTGTGATTCAGCTGAAGTAAACAGAAATAATTGGAAGGGTGACAGCTGAATTATTAGAGATTTACTTAGCAAGAACAGTACACTCTAAGTACAAAAGGTTCTATTGGTAGTGATTTCTCAGAAAATTAATAAAGTTACAATGCTTTTTTTTTGCCTTTTAAATTTCATGGGAACAGTTTATCTAGAAAACTGTAATTAAAAAGCATACAATAATCTTAAGTTAAAACAAAATTATACCCATTTTCATGTTCTTTCTTAGCTTTTCACTCTTATAAGCACAAAAGCAAAAAATTCTCTAACATATATAGAAAGAAATTTTCATTATAAGATTGTTTTGCCTTGAATTCAAATACTGAACTGTTACTCTATCTTTGTTTCTTTAGGCTCTGAGTGATTTTCTTTCTCCACAAACAACCCAGGGCATATCTAAGCACCAAATGTGGAAAAAGAGGGAAAAAATTAAGATCTGAAGCATTCATCTTTCACCAAATTTTATCTTTTCCCATTCTTTCATAATTCATCGTATAATCTACTTCCTCCTCGAAACCTTTACAAACCATCTTAACTAGTCTTAATTCAACTTACAACTTGATTATATAGAGAAAAACTTCTTTACTTTGCCCAGAACCACTCCAGTCTCTCTCCTGACCCCCAATTTGTGGTATTAGGAAAAAAGTAAACAAGCAAACAAGAAATTAAAAGGCTAATTTTTAAAGCCAAAACTAAGTGATGATATAAACTGTCTATTTAAAAGTCTTTAAGCCTGCCTTGAATTATAATTTTGTTTCTCAGCCTCTCCATTCCATGTTTCTCCTTAGAAGATGAAATCTAAGTGTAGCAGAAGTATCTGGAACCTCAAGTAGCAGACCCCTGCGTGAAATGTCTACTGCCGTCACCAGCCGATAAGGTTATATTCTTTGTCCACCTAGGTGCTGCTTGCCCAGCTGACCTTGGAAGAAGAACCTGATAGCACAACCTAATCTGACCTCTTAATCTCTTGGGAAAGAGGCACCATTCCCATGCTGATTATGCCTCATCTAGGCTCATGCTGGAGCTCCTACAATTCTCCCATTGAATCTAAGACAGTCTTATCTATGGCCCCAGAAAGAGAGCCATCCCATAGAAAGGTCCTTCTGGTGACTACCTCTATTAGTCAGGTTTCTCCTGTGATGATGTTGTCTCTGTCCTTACCTGTCCACACACCTTACTGAACATGCTTCCCCTCTCTAAATCTTAGATAAGAGGCAGCCTGGCCAACTCTTTTTTCTCAGCAATTCTATTCTTCACAGCTTCTAATAATCCCACCTTAGACCAGAAAAGAAGACATTTCTACTATGTCATTCCCTTTGTTTTTTCCACTTTAATTTCCAGGGAAATATCAAATAGTAAACAAGGATATTTTCTTCATGTATTACAAAAATTCTGACACAAACCCTCCAGGCTCAACCTACATTTTAAAAATGAGAGAATCTGGAACATTTTCTCTCAAAACAATTGCCTTTACTGCAAAACTAGGGACCAAATATGTAATCTGATTTTTGAATAGCAGCAGTTGACTACCAACTAAGCCTTCCTCATTGTGTTTCTTTATAATACATACTGATTAATATTATCCTCTACATATTTGATGACTAGAAAGGTTATGTTTTCTGGAAAGCATATTTAAGGTAAAAGCACCTTAAATTTGTATATTATGACCATTATACATACAAGATTGGTTTTATTCTTTCCTTTTGTTTTTTCAAATGTCAAATGTAGGTTTTTTCCTTAGAAATAGTTAGAATAAAAATTAAGGAGAAAAAAATACATCACATAAGTAATGCAATACAAATTGCTGCCTTGGAAGTTCATTCCTGGAAAAAAAATGTTGATTTGAAATAGCATTTGTATTCTTATTCTGGAATGGGGTGTGCGAAGGGAAGAAGGATAAGAAGAGTGGAGAGATGATTCTAGGACCCAGCTAAGTCAATATGTAGGGGAGAATAGAATCACTGTGGTCAGAGGAGACATATTTTAAAAAGCGCATAAAAAATGAATTAAATTTACCTTATCCATATCTGTGACAATAAACCCACATATATTAAAAAAGAGACCCACACATCATATATTTCAGACAAAGGCCACAAATATCAGCCTTATCCATCTGTCCAAGGATCTATAAATCATAGCTTTGTATTCCTTAAGATTCAAAACTTCCGTCTTGTTCTGAAGGGACATAATTATGTAGCGATTTTTAGAGAGCACACCCTATTTCCCTGGTTATAGAAGGCATAATTCTGTGAAGTATTAGCAGGAGGGAACAGCCTGATCCGGCTTATAATAATATGTATGAATAGTGCAAAGTAATTTTGTTAGAGGAAGAATATTTTTCAAGTACATCTGATGAAATATCCAAAATGGTTTGTTCTGTTAACTTTTTTTTTTTATTTCAGCTTATTATGGGGGTACAAAGGTTCAGGTTATATATATTGCCCATGTCCCGCCCATCCCCCTGAGTCAGAGCTTCAAGCGTGTCCATCCCCCAGACAGTGCGCCTGGCACTCACATGTAGGCATACCTCCATCCCCTCCCCCCACCCCCCACCTCCCCGAGTCAGCACCTTCAAGCATGACCATTCCCCAGACTGTGCGCAACGCACTCATCATGTAGGCATACACCCAGCCCCCACCCCCGCCTCAGTCTGATATCCAATTGGTATCATTCCCCAATGTGCATTTAGGTGATGATCAAAGAAACCAATTTTCTGGTGAGTACGTGTGATGCTTGTTTTTCCATTACCCAGCAGAAGGTGAGAAATTATTAAGATCAAATCAGAATTAAATGAAAAGGACAACAAAAATACCATAAGGGAAATTAATAAAACAAAAGTTTGGTTCTTTGAAAAGATAAACAAAATAAACACACCTCTGGGTAGACTAACCAAGAGTAGAAAAGAAAAATCTCTAATAACTTCCGTCAGGAACATGAAAGGAGAAATCACAACCGATGCCACAGAGATACACAATATCATCTATGAATTCTACAAGAATCTTTATGCACACAAACTGGAAAATGTGGAGGAAATGGACAATGTTCTGTTAACTTTTAATTGGTAAGATGTAATTTTATTCAGAATATTAGTACTTTGATACTTTTATAAAAGATATCAATACTTCCATTTCCATTTCCATTGTCTGAAGGTTAAGGTATAATATGTAATTCTACATGATATGTGATGCCAGTAATTATTTGCTTATTATCACATTTTAAACATGTCCTATTGATAAGTAAGTATCTTTAGATATGATGATTAATGCAGAAAGAAATATTGTAAATTTGGTATAGATATTACTGATTTCACTACAAGGAATTAAATTTTCATAACGACTTGCATTTGGTGCTCCCTTTTTTAAAGGTGAGAAGACAGCTCTATTTCCAACAGACCACAGCCTATCCCATAACGCCTTTGTTATATTTGCTAGCTAAAGACCCTTCCTCAAATAACCAACACAATTTATTTTTAAATGGATTATTTTGAACTACTCAAAAATACATGTGTCATTAAAATACGAGTACAATTTTAATCAGTTTTATATTTTAAATAAATCAGGGTATTTTTTCAAGTTATTTTAATACTTCAAAGGTTTTTGGCACTTAATTCATACCGGTGACATTGAGTTATAGTTCACACACACACACACACACACACACACACACACACACACACACACACCATGGGATACTACTCAGCCATAAAAAAGAATGAAATAATGTCTTTCACAGCAACTTGATGAAACTGGAAGCCGTTATCCCAAGTGAAGTACTAACATCTCAGGAATGGAAAAAGACACCCCTTGTACTCATTTATTTGTGGGGGCTAAATGATGGGTATGCTTATCATAGACAGTGGTATAATGGACTCTGGAGACTCAGAAGGGAAGTGCAGGCGGGTGAGGGATAAAAAATTATCTATTTGGTATAATGTACACTATTCTGGTGACAGGTACACTAAAAGCCCTGATCTCATCACTATACAATTCATCCATGCAACAAAAAACCACCCATACCCTCTAAATGTATTGAAATAAAAAAAATTCTGTTAAAAAAGACAAAAATATCAGTACAAAGATGGCAATCTATCTTAAAATTTATTTTTTGTTTGATTCCAAATGAAAAAAATATTATCATAACTTTTGATAACTGTTTTAGTCATGTCTACTCCAAAAAAATTCTGCATAATTTTAGCAGGAAAGAGACAGGTATATGTCCCTAGGTAGCTGTGTCTTTATTGATAGAACTTATCTCCCTGAGGAAGATTTTCCTAAATTTTAGAATTTTTTTCTCTCCCCCAACTAGGCTACTCTTAATATGTATTGGACATTTATTATAAAGCCCTTATAAGTTTACTAGGGTTATGCCACTAGTCTGCCAAATAATTCATAACATGAGGAGAAAAAAAGCTAATGATTTATTGAACATTTCTTCTGTACTAGGCACTTTATGAAATGCTTGATGTGGCTTATCTATTTTAATCTTCATAAAGACTTTGTAAAATAACCAAAAATATAGAGATATTCATTGTTTTAATTCAGATCAGGTAAAATTTTATGCCATTTTGAGTTGTAATCCTTAAAAATGCTTTATTAAAATGTGGTATGTGTATACCATGCAGTACTATTCAACCACAAAAAACGATGGTGATCTAGCACCTATTGTATTATCCTAGATATAGGTGGAGCCCATTCTACTAAGTGAAGTATCACAAGAATGGAAAAACAAGCACCACATGTACTCACCATCAAATTGGTATTAACTGATCAACACATATGTGCACATATAGTAGTAACATTCACTGGGCGTTGGGCAGGTGGGGGGGGCGGAGGGGTTGGGTATATTCACACCTAATGGGTGCAGTGCACACCGTCTGGGGGATGGACACACTTGAAGCTCTGAGTTTGGCATGGCAAAGGCAATATATGTAACCTAAACATTCGTACCCCCCCCCCGTAATATGCTGAAATAAAAATAATAATAAAAAAGTGCTTTAGTGATATTTCATTGCCAATGTGGTAGTGGTGACGGGGTGGAAATGAGAGAGGTTAAGGGGGAAAAGAGAAAAAGTACTCAGAAGACAGGAATGGCAGTATCAAGAAAATACCTAAAAAGTAATGTGGACTTCTCTACTAATTCTTAAAAAGTTATACTGCCAATAGATATTATGTATTTCGGCATTGTCATGTACATTTTCTTCCAGAAAGACATTAGATATTTTTATGCAAAATATTTCTTTTTCCATTTTGGAACATATATGTGCCTGTGTGTGTTTGTGTGTGTGTAAGCAGACAGTAAAAAATTTTGCAAGGTTTTCACTCTTCTAGTCAGAAGCTGAGTGAGAGATGATTCTAGTATTGATGGAAAATCAAGATGCCCATCAACTTTTAAATCAAAGTCCAAATATGAAATTTGGGCTTATATATCAAAACTTCAATAATTTGCATGACCTTTTAGGCAGCAATTAAATTTCCCAAATTCTAAAATAAAGAAATGGTACCAAATTTAAGGTTTTATTTGTAAAAATATGTAGTCTATCTTTACATAGAACAGTAAAACCCTGGAAAAAGACTAAATGCTCACAATAGGAGAATGTTAATAAAATATTCCATATATATACTTTATATATACATATATCATATGTATGATAATGTATCTGTGAATATTATACATGCAAATGCTTTAGAATCTTAATAAATTCATATAGTATAATATAATATTAAATGAAAAGCACAAAATTTAATATTGTATAAAAATTTAGATGGTCTTAATTATATAAAACAAAAAAACATAATATGAGGGACCTGCACCAACATCTTTGAGTGGTTATTGCTGGGTAATGTGATTATATTTGTTCTCACTCCACTATATTTTTAATTTGTTAACTTAATTTTTTGTATTTTCTACAATGAGGAGTTATTACTTTTATTTTTTAAAAAAATAGTGCATTTAAAATGATAAACAATTTATCTTTCTATCCTGTATGCATTTTACAAAACTAGATAAAAGAAAATTTCTAAATAAAAAAAGGTTTTCCACTTTAAAGGTGATTAGAGCTTTTTAAATTATTTGACAAATCACTTGCTAATGTCAATCATGTTTTTTATTTTAGCTTCTACTTCAACAAATATTAAATTCATTTAATAAGAATAAACTTTAATAATTAAATTTATTCCAGGCATAGAAAATACTTTTACTTTGGACAATATTAGAGAAGAATAAATATGTACACAAATCCTAAAGATGGATAGAAATATATTTAAATAGCTATCATAAATGAAAAAATACAGCCCTTAAAAGTATACATACAAATGCATAAGTAATTTACTGAGACCCAGCATAGCTAAGTATCCTACCATACCATTATAAAAAATTCGTTAGAATAGTATCTATTTGGTCTGTTTTGGATACTGGATACTTCTTTAAAAGCAGAGTCTAGAGAAAGAAGTCTCTGAAGAAAGAAGTAGGTTTTGAAGTTGAATGTCAGGGTTATGTTGCCTTTCCTTTATACAGTGCTTTATATTCTCAATAGTTTTCCACATTTGATTCATATTATTATGTATTATAGTTACAGCGCCACTTTGAGGTATACACAGTAAGTAGTTAATGAAGTTCGGAGAGTTTATGTGTCTTCCCCATAGCTCATAGGTCCCAAATCTATGAACAGAGGCCAGATCTTCCAGTCCTGTGTTTTTTCCAATATTCTCTACATCTTCCCCTGAGATAGCATGAGAGTCAATGTGGATGTCCAAACCATTAAATAGTTCAAAATTGATTTTTGTTTCCCTTAGTTTCTGGGATCCTGTGTACCAGAACACCACCATCTTGTTTCTAGAACATCAGGGACACCCAACAATTGATCACTCTAGGCTGGCCAGCTCTGTAAGAAATTCTTTAGACAAGGCCTTTATCAGATCTTCATTAATACTTTTTAAATGGCCAACTATCTTCACCCTTTGTTCTTTTCTAGGAGACAGTGAGCTAAATAGCATGAGCTGATTCCTACCGAAGGAAAAGCATACAATATCTGGCTCAATGGACATTTGTAACTTAATATTCTTTTTCTTTCCAAAGGCAGTTCTTTAAACCCAGGTGGAAGACACAATATCGGTAGTAGGATCTCATTGCATGAGTCAGTTTATGTCGAGTCAGTGGCCATCTTCTCTGTCTAAACTTAGGACAAAAGTGAAAACTGGAATTTGTAGGCACATACACTTGTCTGAAGGTTTTTCTCTAGTTCCTATCTCAGATTATATGATTCTCATCTGCTACTGTCGTCCATCAAGTTTCCTAGAATGCGTTCCCCATGTGGTACTAGAGTATAGAAATAACGCAAATTTTCTCATCATTATATACCCATAAAAATTATTACCTAATATTTTGTCTCAGAATTCGCCATCAACATTCTTCTACTTGAGCACTTTCAACACGAAGATTCATTAAAATCGTCTAAAAGGAGTGGGTACTGTATCCAAACAGTGTACTATGAAATCTATTCCTGGCCTTATGGAAAATGCACGTTGTAAGGAGGCTGCAGGGTGACTGTAGTCAGTTTAGCCAGCCTTCTTCCTGCTGCTAAGTAAGAGGTTTGAATTTTGTTTTGTTCCTGACCACTAAAACGTTTCAATGAAATATCACATATGTTGTTGATTAAAATAAATTGAGCCACAGACACACTGGACACAAAACCAATGTTGCTTTTGAAGTCTGTTAACAAGTAGAAGATGTCAGTCTTTGCAAGTACAGGACTTTATAGATCAGTTTAATAAATTTCCAAATGCTTTATGACTCAAGTGATTAGGCATTAGAGCTAATTACTCTAAGTATTTTTTTCTTCAAGGCTTACTTTCTACTTTTCCTCATTCAACTGAAACAATTAGGTTCGCCAAGAGAAATGGGTAATGTCTTTTCAAACCATATTTCCCATAACACTTAGTTTCCTGCAGCAAATCATTAAATAGTCAACAGATGCATTTAGTTTTCAGTCTCTATACAACTTCAAGCAATTATTTTGAAGGGCAAAAGTGGCATTTTTTTTTTTCTGTACTACCAAATATCTTCTCTTGGTCCCAATTAGACAGACAGGTTATTAAAGAAACTGCTTTGCTTCTGTGCAACTTGTACATCTACTTTCTGCTTCAACATACCGAGAGTCAATATCAAATGCCATGAAAGGTCTTGGGGCAAGTAAGAGAAGAGATTTAAAGTTCACTTAGTGAACAAGGAAATGACTGATTGTTGATATACGCAATAAAGGAACCCTTCCTGTTAATAAGTGTGAGCACCCAACAATTATATCACCTAGGAAACTACATGCTCCAGAGTTGACAAATTATTGGAAACCCCCTCCCCCGACCGCCTTTTGTTTCATCTCCAAAATATAAAGCAAGTATACTTTAGTGACATGCTTTTTTTTATCCTGGCACCTTTCCATAGCCAATTCCATTCATGCAGAAAAAGGATGAAATTCCATCATTCGAGCATGACATCTCAAAATTCAAACTTAATGAGAGCTTTGGCAGCTTCTGTCGAAGGCAGACAGTGATTAACAAAACACTTCAGAGTACAAGGCACAGCAGTGCTCAAAGAAAACAGTGATGATCTCCACTTAATTGTAGAAAAGCCCAAAGCATCTGCCAGCCGAGGAGAGCTGGAGCCATAAGGAGCTATTGCTCAGATAGGCTGTCATCTCCAGAGATCAACAACCATATGCTCAGCTCAAGCACAAACTCCAAAGAAGTTAATTTTCTGACAAAATACAGGGATAAATATGACATTCAAACAAGTGTGCTCACTCATCCTGAACACACGTTCATCTGCAAGCATCAGATTTATGCATCGTTTAAACACAAGCAAATATAATTTGTTTGGAACACAAACATTGCTGCATGAGTACAGGTATAATTAATCTTTGTCTGCTCCACAGGTTCTTGTGTTCTACTGGTTAACCACGCGCTTTCAACAAACTTTTGATGAATGAAGAAGTCACTTGTTGCTTCACTTGTTGTATACCTAAACGTATACCTCTTCTTTCAAGCTCCTGAAATTAATGCAATTTATTTAGCTCAAGATGAAAAAGTTAGTTATTGTACCTATTATTTAAAGGTTATAGATGTAGATTCCAGACTTGACGTGTGTGTGTGTGTGTGTGTGTATGTGTATAAACTTAAAATCATCTCTGTATATAAACAGATCTATCTATTGCATTTATCTCTGAATGCAAACATAAGATCTTGGCAAAACTTACCTTGGATATAACCTAGCAAATAAAAGGAAAGGTTTCCAGATAGAAAATAGACATGTCTCAGGATAAAGTCACTAGAGAAGTTGCTTGTTGGTACCTGAAGTCATGGTGTATTCCAATTAAAAATAACACAAGGTTTTAAAAAAAAGAAAAGAAAAGCAGCAGAAATGAGTATCGAATATAAGGACTACAAAAAATTAAAAATAAGAGATTGCACTCTAAAAAGTTTAAAAAAAAGAACAGAAAGAAAGGCTCCACAACCTCCCATTGTTTAGAAGTGAAGATTCCTCTTATACCTCCTCAAAAAATGCAACATGTAGCATCAGATGGATTGGAGTCGGCAGACTATCAACTGTGCATGTCTAGAAAGCAGGTGTTTGAGTTAGCATTTGCACACTAGCCAAACAGTAGTTAATTTTTTAGAGGTGAACAACCACAGTCCTCATAAAATCTAAAAGGAAGCATCTGGTGGAAAACAAGGTACTTTAGTAGCAAACCTAACTCCTATTTAAAAAAAAAAAAAAAAAACCTAATGCCTTTTCCAGAAAAGAATTAGACTTCTCCTTTGTTTGTATTATCAGCTTTTTCCAGGATACACACTGAAACCTAAACATTCTTTTGTTTCTAATTATAGCTACTCTTTTTAAGATGAGAATTACAGTGTCACTATTGTCACATCTATGTCTAACCTTTGTTAAAGTTTGGGTTAACTAGCTATCTTATAATTTTGTAATTTTGATGTTATCGTGTGTTTAGCATTGTAAGTATTTTTTTTAAAAAATTCTCCAATTGTGCAAGTAATTTGTGCCTATAATAGATAATTTTTAAAGTGCAGGCAGGTGCAAAGAGAGAAGCTGAAATCATCCATAAAGCCATAATTAATAAAAAATAAAACAAAAAAGTTAATTTTGATAAATTTCTTCCATATATACATATAATGCTCATACCATTGAACTCATTTTAAAATGTTTAATTTTTTAATTTTCCCTTATACTGTCCTCTGTAATTTCAGCATTTCTTATATCATTATATAATATTTGAAAATAGTTTTAAATTGCAGCCATACATTCCACTGTATAAATAGACTTACTTTATCTTAACTTATTTTAACCATTCCCCTTTTTGGAGTTTTTCTATTTTTTCCATTATAAATAACACTGTAATGAAATTTATTACACAAGTATTCTTTAAAAATTATTTTAACTAGAGTTTCTAGATCAACCAAAATGATTATTTTAAGACTCTTGGTATGTGTTACTAAATTTTTCTCCATAATATTAATGACAATTATATTCTTACTGGTTATATACAAAGATTGCCATTAAATGATATACTCATTAATTGTTTTTATTAAACTGTGTTCTAGATTTTTATATCAAAAAAAATGTTTTGGAGGAAATTTTTAAGGGGAAATTTTGAGAAAAAAACTCCAAATATCACAAAATTGATTAAAATACTTTCAAAATAAGATGGTTTGGGCAGAAGAAATATTCACAAATAAATTTAAATGGAGAACTATGAGAATATTCATAGCTTTCCCTTTCAAATATTTACAATATTCATAGTTTTTATTTTAGAATTGAAGTATTACACATTATGAATGAAAATGTACACATTGTCCTCTATGAATGAGATGGAGTAAGTAAATGTTTATAAATGAACAAAACACAGAAAGTGTAATGCAAAATGGTTCAGGAGCAATATATTAATAATAAATGAAATGCTCTTGACGCATAAGTATAGCACATCCTCCAGATCAAAATTATGTATTTATTTAAGATCTTTATAAACTCTTTCTAATCTCTCTTCAATATACCCTCTTTGAATAACTTCGCTTGAACATTCTGAACCTTAATCTATTGTGATACCTTCTTTGCATCTTTTCTGTCAAAATTCATAAAATACGTGGTCTGAATACCACTGCTTCTATTTCCTCACCACCCTTATCCTTCTTAGGTAAAATGACTTCCATGCTCCCTGTTGCAGTGAAAATACTTTTTTAAGCACACCATTCGTTTGTCCTGCTGAATGTCTTTGGATTATTTTTTGCTTGCTTTCTCTTTTATTTGGATTTCCTTCTTTTCAAACCTCTTTTCTAATGTGTCAAGCACATCCTTTCCTCTTCCTTTGCCCTTATTCTTCTTTCTTCTGAGAATGACCTCTCCTTCTTCTCTACATCTACAGCAAACCAATACCTGCTCTAAAAAGCCTACATTCATGTTTCCAACTCCAAAGAAGTAATGGCACCCATTTTGGCAGTGACAACATATCACCTATTAGTACTGTTTTATGAATATGCTTCATAATTAATTATATAAACTACTTAAAGAGAGAATGACTAAGAGTTTTATATTTACAAATTTGGGGTATTAATTTTCCTTTTCAAAGAAGCCATATCATTGGCATAGTCCAAATGTCTTATAAGGACTAGATGACTATAGTATCTTTAATATCCTACAATGAAAACTCTCCCCTCTGCCATCATTCCTAGTCCTTTCTGTGTCAGATGGTGTTTGTCCTGCCATTGTGACATTACCATGAGCATTCTCCCATGAAATCATGGTTTAAAATAGTTAACATTGTGTCTAGGGTATAGTAAATACTCGATAAATAGATACTGCATCCTTTTTCTTATTTTAGTTCTCAGACTTCATTACTCCACTTTTCATAAAAATTTCCATTTTCCTGGCCTCCAAATATCTGATTTATCTTCATGTTTGTGGGAATCTCCTCCCACATTATGTTGTACAGTCAGTTCTGCTTTAACATGACATATGTATTCCTAAAAATCACCATGCCATTCAAAGCCATACAATAAAATCACTAGACTAGGCTTAAGAGGAAAATGGGGCTAGTTATCCGTGACAGGTAGAAAAATAGAAACTTGAAAAACACAGTAGCATAGTTTTCCAAATGGCAAATGGTTAAGAAATACATAAATACTACAATAAATATGGCACTGTACCTCAATAAACACCTGAAGTTTGCTTATGTACAATAGCAGAGATGCAGCTTGTGAGTTATTGTGAAGTGGTAGAAGGAGGGTTATCTGTAACCCGATGGAATGTTATGACAACAGATGAAAAAAATCCTCACATCAGTGTTCTTTGGAGTTTTACAGAAAAATCATGTCTTCTGCAAATTGCTGGTTTTGGTTTTTTGTTGTTTTTTTTTAAGAAATAACTTGTCTTTTTCAGGTTTTTCTTTTTTACTCTTCTCTGTGAAACAACAAGTAACCTGTTTAGTGTTATTTGATGCCATGAGTTCAGATGTACTTAATATTCCTTGATTGTCAAGTGAAAATTTTACATATAATAAAGGCCAGGAGGGCCTCAATATACAAATAAGTTGTAGGAACATTTGACTTACATTCTCAACATGGCAATTCCTGCCATGTTTCTATTGATCTCTCAATCCACAATTATGAACTCATAAAAGGTTCCCTAGGGTTCCCTATGATTAGTTGACTGAGGAAAATAAAATGAATTTGGTTTACAGGTGGCTTTGTACCATACGCCAGCTCCAATGAGAGTGAACCCTAAGGGCAGTTCCTGAAGAATAGAGAAGAAAATCTTCTACGGGTTAGTACTTTGTGTGGCACACCTCATTGTCCACTTTACTGGAAGGAGAAATAGTCAGAAATGAAATAAACCTTTAGCCGCTATACTTAAAGTATAGTGGCTAAGATTTGATCAGGTTGTCAGGAATTCAAAATATTTGAAAACTAATGAGTTTGGCAAAGTGGTTTTGGCAAAAGGTGTCTGGATGGAGCTCTCGAAATAGGCTCAGCATGGGAAAATATTTGTGTCTCTCTTAAATTCTCACCCCTACTGTGGAAGGGGCTATTAATAATCCAGCAGATGAGAAACTCTTCTCTGTGACTGTCTTACAGTCTCTTTTTCACAGTGGCCCCCTTAAGCCAGTACTTTCACAATGGGATTACAAAGTTTTTGGATAGCAGAGACAGAGTTTATATATAAGCACAATTAAATGGACTCCCATTTACCTGAATTGACCTGGCTACTACCGCTGCTAAGTGTTAAGGTGCCAACATGATAGAACAATTTGAAACTCTCCAATTTTAGCACAAATCCCTAGAACCAATCATTCACTACTTATTACACTAAAGTATTTTCATCAAGGACAGAGCAGAGATTGGACTCCATGGAAAAAACAAAAACAAGAAAACAAAAAACACACTTTCTCTGGATTTGGATTTTCCTCGTCTATCTACTATATTTCTGCCAAAAAATAATCTGTTTACTTACTAGATGGGATGGCTCATTCATTGTCATCAAGGAATATGCTTCATAATTAAGGGAGCTGCACAAAGGACTAATATCTGTAAGTTTCACTGTTCTTACCATATCCATTACACTGAAACAGCTTATGGAATTGAAAATACTATAGTGTCAGTAGGTAGATAAGGGCTTGAGCCAAATGTCCTACATGATAAAGTGATTGTTCTAAACCAGCAACAATATATGAAAATATGGAGTTGCCATTTATGGAGAGAGAAAGATTCCAGAAGGAGGAAGTGTAATAATAGGGAGAATCAAGACTTCTCTTTTGACACTTTGAATTTGAAGTGCCCATTTGACATCAGACTTCAGGGAAAGAAATCTGGGAAGAATGTATTTATGTGAGAGTCATCAACAAATAGTTGGCATTTAAAGCTGGGGGATCAGATGAATTCACCCAGACAGTGAAAGATGATAAAAATGAGCAGAGGTACAGTGATCTTGTGGCTCTCTGGAACTAGCCAAGGACACTAACAGGAGCAGTCACTAAGCAGACAACTGAAATGATGGAGTCTTGGAATTTAATTGAAGAAAATGTTTCAAAAAGGAGAAGTGATTGTGTCAAAAATGCTGCTCAAAGTTAAATAAGATGTAAAGCAATCATTACATTTTGCCACATGGAGGTCAACATTACCTATGACTATAGCCATTTCAGTGAATTAATAGGAGCAAAAGCCTAGTTAAAATGGGTTAAAGAGAGTTTGGGGGGAAACTTCTTGATAGTTAATACATATAAGAATTTTGAGCAATTTTACTTTAAAGAAAAAGGATTAGGCATAGAAATAAGGAGAAACTTATTCCATGATAACCAAGGGAAGGCAGAACACAAATACAGATGCAAGTGTATTGATAGACGTGAGACATACAGAATTCTCACCTGCTTCTATTTTCTATTTTCTCTGAAATACTTAATAAGGTCATCATAAGAGTGTGATTATGTGGAACTGGTTTAAGGAGTATGAGGAGGGATGTGAAATAGTAGTCTAGGAAAGGGTAAAAGTGTGGAAAACAAAGTATCACTAAGGATTTGAGACCAGTTACATTGTATATCTGAACTTTCCCTAAGTTTCTTTTAGCTCTTCACGTTCAGGCATGGAGTGGGTAGAGAATTATTCACAAAAAGAGTTGGGGATGTCCCAGGTTACTAAAAATGTTGGGAGACACAGACCCTGAAAGGGTGTGATTACAAAAATGGCCAATACAATCTAAGCCAGGAAAGGGTAAAGACAGAAACATATCTATCTCACACTGCTGTGAGCACTGAAATGACAGAATCTCTGCTCTATTAATCTGTGCTCCTAAAAGACACTGTTTCTCATTGTCATTTAAGTACTTTTTCATGTGTCTTGAAGAGTAAATTCTTTCAAAACACAAATAATATGACCTTAATAGTAACACAAATAAATAAGTGACAATTGAGTCCTTTTTACTTTTTTGAAATACTCATTTATTCTATTTCTGATCCACAAAGAGGAAGAAAAATCTGGTGGAAAACATTTTCAAGAGATAGGAAGAGACAAAAACATAAATGCAGGATTGGTAGGGAGCAAGATGGCAGACCAGTGACACCACCAGAAGCAGAAAAGAAAGGACTCTAATAAGCTTAATCAGGATTGAAAAAGGAGAAATTACAACTGAAACCACAGAAATATAAAATGTCATCTATGAGTACTATAAAAGTCTCTATGCACATAAACTTGAAAAAATGGAGGAAATGAACAAATTCTTAGAAACACACAACCAATCTAGGCTCAATCATGAAGAAATAGAACTCCTGAACTGACTGATATCAAGTACCAAAATTGAAGCAGCAATAAAAAACATTCTTAAAAAAAAAAAAGGCCCAGACCAGATGTTTTTACACCCAAATTTACCAGATGTACAAAGAACTGATGCCTATCCTATAGAAATTATTCCACAATATCCTGAAGGAAGGAATCCTCCCTAACACATTGTATGAAGCCAACATCACCCTAATACCAAAGCCAGAAAAGGACACAACAAAAAAACAAAACTACAGACCAATATTCCTTATGAATATAGAGGAAACAATTCTCAATAAAATTCTACCAAACCAAATTCAGCTGCTCATCAAGAAAAAATAATTCATCACAACCAAGTGGGCTTCATCCCAGAGACACAGGGATGGTTCAACATATGCAAATCTATAAATGTAATTCACCACATAAATAGAAATAAAAACAAAAAACCATATGATCCTCTCAATAGATGCAGAAAAAGCATTTGACAGAATTCAACACCATTTTATGATAAGAACACTTAACAAAATAGTCATAGATGGGACTTACTTAAAAATGATAAAAGCCATATATGACAAACCCACAGCCAACATCATATTGAACAGGGAAAATTGAAAGCACCCTTGCTTACAATTGGAACCAGACAAGGTTACACTCTATCACCATTTCTATTCAACATAAAGCTGGAAGTCCTAGCCAGAGCAATGAGGTAAGAGAAGGAAATCAAGGGTATCCACATGGGGGCAGAGGAGGTCAAACTATCACTCTTTGATGATGATATGATCTTATAGCTAGAAAACCCCAAAGATTCTGCCATGAGACTATTGAAATTAATAAACAAATTCAGCAAAGTCTCAGGTTGCAAAATCAATGTACAGAAATCAGTAGCATTCCTATACACCAACAACAGTCAAACTGACAACCAAATCAAAGACTCAATACCTTTCATAATAGCAACCAAGAATATAAAATATCTAGGAATACATTTAATTAAGAGGGTGAAAGACTTCTACAGGGAGAACTACAAAACACTGAGGAAGGAAATAGCAGAGGACATAAACAGGTGGAAAACCATACCATGCTCATGAGTCAGCAGAATCTACATTATTAAAATGTTTATACTACCTAAGTTATCCACAAATTCAATGCAATCCCTATTAAAGTACCATCATTTTCTGATGATCTAGAAAAAAAAGTCTACACTTTGCATGGAACCAGACAAGAACCTGTATAGCCAAAGCAAACATAAGCAAAAATAACAAATTGTAAGCCATCAGTTTATCAGACTTCAAGCTCTGCTACAAGTCTATAGTAACCAAAACAGCATGGTACTGGCACAAGAACAGAGTCAGAGACTAATGGAACAGAACTGAGAACCCAGATATAAAATCATTCTCATATAGCCATCTGATCTTTGACAAAGCAGACAAAAATATACACTGGGGAAAAGAATCCCTATTCAATAATAGTGCTGGGAAAATAGGATAGCCACATGTAGAAGACTGAAACGGGATGCACACCTCTCACCTCCCACAAAAATCAACTCACAAAGGATAACAGACATAAACCTAAGACATGAAACCATAAGAATTATGGAAGAAAATGTTGGAAAAACTGTTATAGACATTTGCCTAGGCAAAGAATTTATGGAGAAATCCCCAAAAGCCATCACAGCAACAATAAAAATAAATAAATGGGACTTGATCAAATTAAAAATCTTCTGTACAGCCAAGGAAACTATCATCAGAGTGAATAGACAACCTACAAAATGGGAGAAAATATTTGCATGCTATACATCCAATAAAGAGCTAATAACTAGACTTCATATAGAATTCAGGAAAATCAATAAGAAAAAAACCAATAACCCCATTAAAAAGTAGGCAAAGGACATGAACAGAAATTTTCAAAAGAATATAGACTTATGTCCAACAAACATATGAAAAAATGCTCAACATCTCTAATCACCAGGAAAATGCAAAGCAAAACCACAATGAGATATCACTTAACTCCAGTGAGAATGGCTTTTATCAAAAAGTCCCAAAACAACAAACGTTTCCATTGTTACAGAGGGATAAGAAGACTCACACACTGCTGGTGGGACTGCAAGCTAGTACAACCTCTATGGAAAGTAGTATGGAGATACCTCAAAGAACTAAAAGTAGAACTATCATTTGATCCTGCAATCCCACTACTAGACATCTACCCAAAAGAAAAAAAGACATTCTATAAAAAAGACATCTGTACTAGAATGTTTATAACAGCACGATCCACAATTGCAAAGATGTGGAAACAACCCAAATGTCCATCAATACATGAGTGGATTATAAAATGTGGTATATGTATTCCATGGAGTACTACTCAGCCATAAAAAATATGGTGAACTACTTATTGTATTATGCTGGATAGAGCTGGAGCCCATTCTTCTAAGTGAAGTATAAAATCACAAGAATGGAAAAACAAACACCACTTATACTCACCATTAAATTGGTACTAATCAATCAACATTTATGTGCACATAAGGGGAAGTAATATTCATAAGGTTTGGGGCAGGTGGGAGGGGTGGGGGAGGATGGGTAAATTCACACCTCCCGGACATAGTGTGCACTGTCTGGGGAATGGGTACGCTTATAGCTCTAACTCAGGTGGTGCAATGGCAATTAATGTAATCAAAGTGCTCATACGCCCATAATACTCTGAAATTTTAAAAAAAGAAAAAGAGAGAGAGAAAAGAGAAGAGAAACAACCATGGACTTTGAAATCACATAGACCTGGGTTCAAATTTTGACCCAGATGCTGATAGGGTTTCTGTAACCTAAGCATGTAACTGAAACTTTCTGAATTTGAGTTTCCTTGTGTTTAAAATGAAGATAATATTATACCGATATGCAGATATAAAATGAATATTAAGCAAGATAATAATATATATTTCTTAATATCTTGCAGGCCAATTTATTTTTAAAATGTAGCTACTTTTCTTCACTGTCACTTCACATGCTTAAATTGTATTGTCTCATTTGGTGGTTTTTCTGGATATTAATTGGTACTCTGTAATAAAATGATTCTACGATCAAATACATTTTAATATTTTGTTAAATAATAGTAAACAGTCTTCTTGATTGTAAAAATTCTGAGGATTTGATATGTTAATACACCTTTTTTTAATTTTCAGAGAGAGTCATAACATGCAAAGTTTCCCATACATATTTGATGGAAGCATCCACTTTTCTCAAATATGTAAAGGTATAAAAGATATAAAAAGTGTATTTCACAAGATGTGGTTCTATTTTGAGAAGTCATTCAAGGATAGGCAAGCTCTGTATACTCTACTTAGTCGTTTTAATGGCCTTTTCAAAGGCCATGCCATACTTTTAAAGATCTAGCACAGTATTTTTCAGGGAAAGAAATTCTACATCCTCTTTAGAAATCAAATGAGAAACTGATTTTTAAGTATAGCATTCATATACCTCACTGAGTTCTCTGTTCAGTTGACTTTCTCTTAATCAATATAAATTTGTTACACTAAGAGTTTTGTCATATCCATAAAATTTGAAAGTTGGAATACAAATCATCATATCAGGTCTTCATTATTTATTAATTCAACAAATTTTCATACAAGCTATTAAGCTGTTTTTGTTTGACAATAACTCTAAGTAAATATTAATGCTGATTATCTCTTCTATCATACAGAAAAGCAGATTCCAACAATGATCTAGCCAGTTAACTGGAAGAGATTTTAAAGAAGAAATTGTTATTGTTCGGAGAGATTTTAAAGAAGAGAATAGATTTATAACTATATTTGAAGAAGGATACAAGTACCTGCTCCTTCCTCACCAAATGTCATTCGTTGAGTACGTACATGACAAACCTATATTTTAAAAAACTGAAAGCTTTTTTTTCTCTTTTTTCCTGATTTCCTCCTAGGACTTACCTTATCATGCTAGTAAGGACCAGAAAGTTATTCTTCTTGTGTCATCCTCATCTTTTATAGAGTTAGCCAAGAAGTGAACAAATAGCAAATAAAAGATCATCACTCTTTTACATAATCATTTTTTTCCTGGGACTGCACACTTATCTGTGGTCTGCCTTAACCACTGAAAATTGACATTTGCTATATCCTTAGGTTAGTGTGACATTAACTGGAACATCACATTCTGCTAGTATCTCTTTCCTTTACTACTTTTATGCATTTTATGCTATTTTTAGAGTCATGCTGTTGAACATGTCATGACTGAATAAGAGAGAATCCAAATATCAGATGTTTTAATATGAATACAAATGTCAGACTGCAGGCAAAACCTTGTTGGTCAAATCTGATAACAGAGAACACTTCTTATGTCCAGTTAATGCTAAAATGTATCAACCAGGTGTCCTTATAAATGCACAAACATAATGGTACTGATGAATTCTAAATAAATTCAGGAAAATACAAATGTTTCAGGTTAATTTTGTGGAGGAAATAAAGTTTCAAATGTGTAAGATCCACTGTCAACTGAAATATGACATATGAAGGAAAATTATAGCTATATCTTCGTAGGGCATTTAACTGTCAATTTTAGATTGTTAGTCTCTAGTTTGGATGGAATGAATACCAGGGAAAATACCATTCATTCTCACTTTTTTGTTATTGGCTTTTACATTTGCTCTCCTTATTGGGTGTGTATAGTCAAGTCATTTAAATTTTTAGTAACTCATTTCAAAACACGACCACAGGTAAAAAGGAGGCTTTTGATATTCATCTTTTTAAGTCTTGATGTGAACAGTTGGTGAAGGAAATTGTTGATAGCCAGATGGCCCCAGAGTCCATGGCCCTTGACACAACCTATTTAGAGCATCAAACTCAGGTGCATGCAAACCAGATTCTAGTTATCTCCGCCTGCTAGAGAGAGACATCCTTTTACTTCATTTTGAGCTAACCTTCATTTTACCATTCAACTGACAATAATAATATTTAATGTGAGCTATATAAAGGCTTATTTTGGCTTTACAGCATCCTGTGCTCTGAACAATGTCAATCCATACTTCTTTTATTTGGGCCACTCACTTTCTCTTTGAGTCTGTGGAAGAACACCAGCAGAGGGAGGGGTACTTAGTGCAGTCGCAGTGTATAAATCGTTCTGCTGAGAGCATTACAAAGGCTCTGTTGTGCTATCACACAGCAAAGCCAATAATGTACAATATGAAAAATCCCTGCCAAGTGCACAGGGAATACAGACAATGTTTGCCATTTCTCTGATCAGCTGTTTGTTATGTGTTGCAATAGAATTAGAAAAGTCTACCACACCCCAAAGTCTTTCTACTGTAACAATAATAACACAAACGCGCGCGCGCGCACACACACACCCTTAAAAACATTAGAACAATATCAATACCAACAAAAAACAGGGGATGAGAGTGGGACTTAAACGCAAACATTTCTATAGACACAGAAATGGAATTTTCGCAAAGCACCTAAGCCTTATATAACCACTTCCTTAAAGACGTCCTCTAGGTTTCTGAAAGCACATCGACAATTTGTAAAATGATTAGAAAAACAAAATTATTAAAGAAAAATCATACCTGGAGATAAAAAGCTGAGTACTTTATTTAAAATATTAAAACGAAACCATTTATTCACCCATGAAAAGTTAAAATCTTATTTTCAGAAAATGAACTGCAAAATCAGCATCACTGATCTTTGTTTTCAAAATATGGCTCAGACACATGGCAAGAAAATAAAATACTTAAAAGCTACCGCTTAAGATCTTCTTTGACTTTATCTCTTATATTTGAAGATGTGGTTGTATTTATATGACCGGCAAATACATGAATGCATGTTCTGGGTATTCTTGATTTTAGCTATTATTAATAAGCATTTTCTATTTTTATAAGAAAATTCCATGAAAAATATCATAAGTGATTATATTTTTGTCATAACGGCCTAATATAACAATGCAACATTATCTCTTAAAGTTTCTCTTGCCTCTCACCCAAATCTCTCCTTTGTTTCCTTTACTATGACTCCTTCCTCCTTTATTTCACCTTCAGTGCTCCGGGCCCTTCCTTCTCTTCTGCTTCTGTCTCTCTGTTTTCCCAGTAATTTCTAATTTCATTTGCAATCCTTGTTTTGCATTATTGCTTTACTTTTTATTATTATGGTACCTAATAGTTGCTTCAATCTTTATTTAACAAATTCTTACTTTTTAGTTCCTTTGCTCTTTCTGGTTTCTGCCTCTACCCTCTTCTTTTTTTTTCTCTCTTTTCTCTTTTATTCCTTTCTTCTCTGTTTTACACCATTCTTCTCTTTTTTCTCTCTCTCTGACTCTCAAAAGCATGAAGACATCTTTTGAAATGATACCATGTAAGTTTTTCCAAATTGTAGCTGAAACATTCAAGCTGAATCATTCCGGTATATGCAAAGTTGTTTAGTAGAATCCAATCATACTTTAGAGCCCACTTCAAAATTCATCTCTACTATAAAATCTTTCTCCCCTTCCTTAGGAAAAAAAAATTGTTGTTTCTCCTATTTGCCCCCAAAGAACTATATATGCATTTCTATTTTAGAACTTGTCATGTTATAGAAGGTTGTTCACATATTCATCTGGTCTGTTAAAGTATGAATACTTGGTTGGAAGATATATGGCTTATAAATTTTTTAATCCCCTGTATCCCAAATGGTATCCTGAAGCCAGAACACCCTCAATAAATACAAGTTGAAAAACAAATGTACACAGATTGTTCTGAGTTTATAGTGCTACTTGCTATTTACAGGAGAAATTACTTAATCTATAGAAATCAAATCAAATTCCTGATACGTAATTGTAAATAACTACCTCATGGGGTAGTGAAATAATGCATTTAAAGCCCTTGGCACAGTGCCTGGCACATAGTAATTGCTCAATTTGTGTTTGCTGTTTATTCCTTGGAAAGATAGACCTTTCCTAATTTCAAAAGTTTTGATACAGTTATAATTTCTCTTAAAACAAAACTGTTAGAATTCCCCAAACACTTTTTTTTTTGCCAACATCATCCTGCAAATGTGCTGCTGAATGTCTCATTAAATGATATATAGATTCCCTAAAGGTGAAGTTGAAGACTTGAAACTTTTCTGTAATGGGCATCACTAGGGAGTAGGAACTCCAGATGGTTCATGGCAGAGCCAGCTGTCCAGGGAGCATTGCTTGATGAGAGCTGTGGCCCACAGAGAACAGTGAAAAGATAGGGGACCTTCTAAAAGTGTGTTTCAGTGACCTAGGGTAAGAGTACGTGCACATCAAATATGAGATTTACTATTTGATCGTTTTATGAGTCCTTTAATATCCCCATTCAATGTATTGTATGATTTTTAAATTCTACTACATTAAAAACAAACAAGCTAGCTAACCTTTGTTTTGTATGTGATAAACCTTTTCTGAAGAAATATATTTTATTTTAAGTACCCTTAAGGAAAAAAAAAATTCCTTTATAAATTATCCCAAGAACATGAAATAGAGTCTTGGTGTTCAGTCTGAAATAAATATATCTATGCAACAAAGGGTTTCTTTGCACATTGCTACTAATAGCCTGTTGTTTGTACTATGGGTAGAAATGGGAGACAATTTTATAGGTTTTTTTTTTTTTCTTTCTGAAAATTAGGAAATTTTACTTCCACTTCTTGCCTCACACATCTCATTACCTGTTCAAAAATTTCCCTAAATCTTCAAATTCTGCAATTGCCTAAAAGAAAAGAATCAAGATTGTTTCCTCCCCCCAAACATATAAACCTTTGCTTAGATATTAGCAAAAATCTCTTATTTTCCACTCATCTTTGTCTGTTTCTCTACTTTGTACTTGTATTACTATGCTTTTACCCTGAAGAATAACACTTTGCACTTATAGTAATTGAAACTCATCCTGATTTGTTTTGTAAAATAATTTTCCTATTTTCTCAAAATAATTTTCATTTTTACTTTTACTTCTCTCAACTAACCAGCTCTTATAATAGCTCTGATATATATATTTTTTCAGTATATTTGCAAGAAATACTTGGTTCCTTTTCTTCCTTCTCTGAGTGTACCAACATTTTCAGAAATATCAAGCATTAACCTTCATTTTCTTATGGGTTTTCCCCTGGCCTTACCTTCTTTCCCATGCAGCCTAGAATCCTTGGTCAATGATTTAAATCTCTCTCTTGCCAGCATATCAAGTCCTCTGTGCTCATACTTCCTGTGGCCCTGTCCTACGAATATTTAGCCCTGATGAGATCAGTCATCCATGGTTCATTTCTACATGCTGAGTGGTACTAGAGAAAAATCATAAAATCTTGATGTTTGGTGCTTTTATAAATATATGGCTTTTGGTTTTAACAGTGCCCTCCAGGTTGAATAGTAGTTTTAGTGTCATTTATTTGTACACTTTTCCATTTCCAGAGCACCTATTCTAAAACTTTGTTATTCCCTTGAAACCCAGTATTAAATATTTATCTACTTACTCTCAGCATATATTTGCCTCTTATTTTGTACAGAAAAACAAGGTCATCTAAAATGTATTTCGCCCATTTCCTGCCTCTTTCCATTTTTTAAAAAATGATTTCTCCTCAAACATCGTACCTCATCTTATACATGCTGCTTCAAGGATAGTATGGCCCTATTCCTGTTAAAGAATAGACCTTCACCTCCAGTCTAGATCAACGGTTCTGCTCAATGACCAAGTTTTTGCTGATTGACATCATAACAGGAAACTAGGAAGATTTTCAAAGAAAGATACTCTTCTGCTTTTATTGGCATTGAATAAGTTATTTTATAAATTAAAGGGATTATTACATGCAACTGATTTCTTTAAGGTCTTTCCTCTCAACTGGGTTCTTTCAATGATCTTCTATTTGAAAGAGAAAGATAAAGAAAAAAATTAAGATAGATGAAAATATTTCTTGCTTTCTACTTTTTTTTCTCAAATTTCTGGTTCGTTTTAGAGTCAAGGTTCTTAAAATATAGTACACATCCACTGTTTCATTTTCCACAATTCCCAGTCACTCTCAACCACTAACATTTAACACCTGTTCACTAAAATTTCTTCTGTTAAGATCAATAATCACTTCCTAACACCATGACCAAGAGATATTTTTAAGTCTTCATTTTCCTTGGTCACAAGATACTTTTGGTACTATTTACCATTCCCACATCTTTGAAAGTTTT
Organism: Lemur catta; assembly: GCF_020740605.2. Classification (NCBI taxonomy): domain Eukaryota; kingdom Metazoa; phylum Chordata; class Mammalia; order Primates; family Lemuridae; genus Lemur; species Lemur catta. Next base: position 61,238,931 of record NC_059139.1, on the reverse strand, counting down.
TTCTACCATAACTTTGATAATGTAACATTTTCTTGGTTCTTCTGCATACATTTGTACTTGAGATCTTCCTATACGCAAAACTCTCAAGCCTCAGTGTCCTTCAATGTTCCCTTCTTAGTCCATTTCTAGTCTCAACATTGCTTGCTCTGTGTGTAATCTCATTCCTATTTCTGACAACTTCAGATACTCTCTATCTCATAGTAGATCTCTTTATAGAGCTACAAATCTCTGATATTACCTTCACACTGTGCATTTTTATCCATATATCCCATTACCTCCTGCTAAATGTGCTCAAGCTACAAATCCTCTTTTACCCTTACATGTTTTTTCCATCCACACATTACATCAAAATGGTGCTGCCCTCCAATTAGTTGCCCAAGTTAGAAACCTGCTTCTCCCTTCCTTTTATTCTCCAGCCAATCAGTTATCTAAAGCAACTAGTCTTCGGGCTTCTCGGTTCTGACTAGCACCACCTTAGTTTTCTCTTGATTTCTTACCATGATTAGAGCGATATCATTCTGATTCCAACCTATGTTTCAAAGAGCACTTAGAATGACCTTTCTAAAATTGCCATGGTTTCTACAATCTATAGGATGAAGTCATGCTTTTCACAGTCCCCTCCAGTGGTATTTCCCAGCCCCCTTCTGTATCTTTCTGGTCTTGCCTTACTAGACCATGTTTTATGCTGGGTGCATGCTTTCCTCTCCTTAGAATGTCCTTCTCTTTCTCCGAAATTCTTCAACATTCAGCTGAAAGCTGTCTCTGAGTATAGGTACAGCTGAAAGTTCTCTCTGAGGAGCCTTCCATCGTCTCTCTAAGAGTACTTGAGTACTCTCTAAGAGTACATTGCAACTAACAATCCTTGTTAAAGGATTGCATACTTGCCTTTGCTCAGCACAAGGTTATGAGCTTCTTGACTATGAGGATTTTGTCTTTTTCATCCGCTCTGGAGCCTGGCTTGTAGCAACTACTTAATGGATGTGCACTGGCAGACAGCATTCTCTTTTCTCAGCATTGAACCTAATTTCTCTTCTTAAAAGCAGAATATTAGAATCCCCAGCTCATCCCTAGGAATTTCATCAGCACTTTAGTCATGAGCATTGTATCTAGCTTGCTAATGACAATGTTAAGCTTTTTGATTTAAAAACAGTGATGAGGCTTCTCTCACATAATCTTTTGGAGCAAGTTGAAGCTTATGGGTGCAAAACTAAATTAACAATGGAAGTAGTGATATATCTTTGGCTAAAGCTATTGAAAATGTGTGACATTATTTAGAAGAGCTCATTTATAAGCTGATATTGTCAGTACACCAAATATCCATACACTAATAATATGTTCAGTAGAAAGCTGGTAACTGGCTGGAAAACTTAACTAGAAATAATTTTTTTTCTTTTTTGAAACTAAGGACTTCTGATGTCAAAGAACAAACTTAATGAGAAATAAATAAATAAATAAATAAAAGATAAATTATTTTCTTCAAATATTGTTCTCCTATTAAGAAAACTATGAGTGGTAATGAAACCCCAATTAATTCAAAAAGTCTTTTTATCCCTAAATTTTAGCATTGTAACTACATTTTTATTAGGCTAGTCACAGATCTAAATCCATTCTCTCATGGAAGTTTCTAGGGAAAAGTGTAAAATATATGGCTTTTATCTTTGGCATTCTAGTAAGTTCCTATTATAGTGTCTTTCCTCCCTCTCACTGAGCCCCTCCTCATACAATCCCCGACCCCTACAGGCACCAGATTATATTTCTGAAAGTATACTAAATATCTCAGGGACCACACGGCTAGAATAATCAAAGGTTGAAGTTACATTCCTTCATTATAATTTTTATTTGAACATGGGACTCTAAAAGACTAAAAAACTTTCAAGATCCAAAGAAAGGATACTCAAATGCACGTTTTAGATTCTGACTAACAACTGGTGGAAATGTTTTTGTTTGGGGGACTGGGGTGGGAAGAGGAAACTATTTAATGCTGCCTAAATTACAGCAACTACTCAGAAGATCAGATGTGCTGCTGATTTCCTGGAAAACGTATCAGAACTGCTTTAAAGATAGCCCTTTAGTTTGCTTTTTAAAAATTAATTTTATTTTTTTTTTCAACATGGAGAAAATTAGCATGAAGTGATATGCTGCTGAACACAGAAAATACCATTCGGCAACCAATCAACCAACAAATGAAAGTCATGAGGTGACAAAGGATGAAGCAACACATAACAGGACGTTTAAAGGACTTAAAAAAAAAAAAAAGGAAAGTGTCTAAGAATGCTTTACAATTTTTTATGCTTCACCTCCAAGGGATGCTGATTGGTGCTACTTCAACACATGCTTGGGTTGAGGGGTAGGGCTTGAGGGGGGCATGAATAGTTTTGAACACGTCTATACAAGTTATTTTAAGCTATAAGCCACATTTACTCATTGCTGCCTCAACTCGCAAGGAAAAAAAAATGCAAAGATGGATAACATTTAAAGTAAGATAAATGATAAAGGGGCAGTATCTTGAATCTATCATTGACTGTTTCCTGTGCTTGTAAGCCACAGATTTTGGAGTGGGAGTATAATTATTAGGAGATTTTTATGTTTCTCTTCATTGAACTGAGGATCAATAGCATATGAGCTGAAGGGAGAATTTTGCCAAAGTTAGAGAGTTTTAATAAATATCAACTTGCTAAGCCCTGGTGGAAATTTGGATTGCTATTTACAGATGTATAAAGTAAAAAGAAAAAAAAATGCTATTCTTCAAAAGTGTATTTGAGTGTTGGACACTTGATAATAAATTGCAGGTTAATTCAAAATTATTTAAATGATAAATATATCTTTAGACTGTGGTCTCATGAAGTAGTTTTTAAGGCAGAGCTGTATCCTATTAATCATTGTAACCCCAATCTTCAGCAAAATTTCTAGCATGTAGTGGGACTCAATAAATATTTCCTAAATAAATGGTGAAATCCATAAATTGCATTGATTTGGGCTGCTAATAATAATAAGGGTTAAACATTTATTGAGTGCTTACTATGTCCCAGGCATAAAAACTAGCATTTAGAACAAGAGTTTTCTGTGTAATATCTTTTTTCATCCTTACAGCAACACTATGAGGCAAATGGAATCATGATCCTCAGCGTAAATATAAGGTAAGTGAAACACTAAGAGACAAAGTAATTTGCCCAACTAGTGAATGACAGAGTCACACACAGGCAGAACTGACTTCAAAATTCCTGCACTTAACCACCATGTCACATCTCTTCTGAAACTTCTAGTGTCTTTTCTGGTACTTTTATTCATTTTCTAAGCATTTAATGCATGCTAAACACTTATAATAAGCACTGAGGTTACAAGAATGAACCAAACACCAAGGTCTGTGCTCTCATTAACCTTATTATATTGGGGAGAAGGAAGGGGAAGAGACACAAAATAAGTAAGTTAGAGATAAAAAGAAAGCTAAAACAGAATAAAGGGGACAGAGTGTGACAGTACAATTTGCTATTTTAGACAGGGAGTCAAGTAAAGCCATTCAGTTAAGGTGACATTTGACCAGAAACATGAAGGAAAGAGGAAGCAATTTATGCAAATATGTAAGGGGAATGTGTCCTAGCCAGGAGGCAGCAGCAAGGGCAGATGCCCTGGGGCAGGAGGGCACTGGGCCTCTGCAGAGAAGACTGAAGTGGCCCTTGTGCCCAGAGCCAATGAGAAAGCAGGGAAGGAGAAGACATTGAGAACAAAGGTACACGAGAAGGAGGCAACGCACCTTACAGGCTATAAACAAACACTTTGGATTTTATTCTGAGTATTAGGGAGCCATGGAGGGCTTTGAGAAGAAAAGTAAAATGATCAAAAACAAAATTATAAACACACACAGACACTCCTCTTACTGTTATACAAACAACAGACCATCCATGATAGATTACATAAAAATATGAAATATACATTTTCAGATCACTTACAAGATTAAAAATTTTATTTCTAAAAATCACTGTGTCTCAAGCCTAATGTTTTGGGCCAAGATAATCTGCCCATAAAGAGAAAAATGCAGAATTAAATAAGATTATGACCCATGGCCATTTGTATCAGTGCATGGTCCTCTTTTTCAGGCTACACAAACTCCCTGGGCCATTTCTTTTCTCACTGTCTCATTTATCTCCTATATATTGATAACATCCATATCAATAGCTCCAGCCCATACTACTCGCTTCAGTTTCAGATGCACATATCGAAGCATACTGTTGCCCCTTTGCTGAAATATCCTGCTCAAAAGAAATTTGAATTCATGTGTCCAAAACTAAAGTCTTTATCTTCTCCCATAAACTCTATTCCCCACTACATTCCCTTTATTGTTAAATGATATTGCCAACCACCTGTCCCAAGGATTAGGCCTTTATTCTTCCATTCAAGATTATTTATTAAGACCCTCCTATAAATCAGCAACTGTACTGGGCCCAGGGCATGAAGTTGTGAACAAAACAAGTACAGAGTCAACCTATGAATCTTGAGTCCAATGGGGCATGTCGTCAGGAAGCAAACAATCTCACAAATGATTAGACATCCAAGTACAGTACAGGGGGCTAAGAGACTATATAATTTGAATCGAGAAGTTGAGGAAGATCTCCCAGAGTAATTTTCATTACCCTGAAACATGGAATGTTAAGTAAGTGTTAAATTTAATGGGGGCTGGGTGAGGAGGGGAGGGGAGAGAGAGTTTATGGAAAGGAAAGAAAAGAATATATTTTCGACTGCAGGCAGAAGGAGCTATCAGCCATTCATGCAAAAGTCCTAGGGATACAGTGAACAATGAGAAGAGAATTCAGGATTCAGCCCTGAAGAACACCAGCTATTAGAGATTGGTTAAAAAAGAAAGAGTAGAAAAGAAACAGAGACTGAAAATGAAAGCTAAACAAGGAAGAGAAAAATCAAAAGAGTAGGATGTCAAGAAAAAAGGAGTTCTTAAATGCAACTGAGAAATCAAAAATCAAGTAAAAAAAGACTGAAAATTGTCCATTGGTTTTGTTAACACGGAGATCTCTGAAGACCTCAAGAGCAACTTAATGAGCCTAGTGGCACATGCAACCAAAATTAAATAGTTTGAAGAATGGCTAGCATTCCTAGGAATCTATGTAATAAAGATAAAAAATCAAATAGAAAATGTCAAATGTTTTCAAGAGGCAATTCACAGTAAAAACTTGACTGTCCAGCAAAACATAGGAAATGGTGCTCAATGTTATTAGTAATCAAGGAAATTCAATAAGTTAATTTTTAACATACCAGTACACCAGGTAGCAAAAATATTTCATTTTGAGAATATCAAGTATAAACAATAATGTGGAACCACCAGAATACTTGTACACTGCCAGTTATGTTGCACTCCTTGGAAACAATTTTCCTTTACCTAGGAAAGTCAAAGATACACATGTTCTGTGAAGCAGAAATAACCTAGAGTAATTTTTGCACATGATAACCATGTGCACATATATCAGTGTATCCATATTTGTGCACAAATGTGTAGCATTATTTTTTAAGAGCACAAAATCTGAACATAAAAATCTATGAACAATAAAATACATAAATATAGTATGATATAAGAATGTGATGGAATACCATAAAGTTCTAAAAATAAATATACTGTAAAAAATTTACAGTTATAGGCCAGGCGCGGTGGCTCACGCCTGTAATCCTAGCCCTCTGGGAGGCCGAGGCGGGTGGATCACTCGAGGTCAGGAGTTCGAGACCAGCCTGAGCGAGACCCCGTCTCTACTAAAAATAGAAATAAAATTATCTGGACAACTAAAAATATATATAGAAAAAAATTAGCCGGGCATGGTGGCGCATGCCTGTAATCCCAGCTGCTCGGGAGGCTGAGGCAGTAGGATCGCTTAAGCTCAGGAGTTTGAGGTTGTTGTGAGCTAGGCTGATGCCACGGCACTCACTCTAGCCCGGGCAGCAGGGATAAAATAAAATAAAATATAATAAAATAAAATAAAATAAAAAACAGTTATAAAAATAAATAAGCTACACATATCAACACAGATGAATCTCAAAAACATAGTTGGGTGAAAAAGGCATAACCAGGGAAACCAGTATGATTCAGTGTATAAAATGCTATCAAACATATAAAACTGAATGATGGTATTTAGTAATATATACATAGTGGTAAATCACTAAAGAACATCATGAGAAAGACAAAATAAATTCAATATGGTATTTATTGTAGTATATACAATATAGCACAAGGTGGATATGATTAAGCAAAGACACATTAGAAATTCTAAGTTACTGAAAATATTCTATTTCTTTGTAGATAATTGGTACATAGATGTTCATTTTATCATTTGCTTCTTTGACTTTGTGATATATTTTTTCATTGATTTTTTTCTAAAGAATAACTGGTTGGATAAGAAGAGAATAGAGAAAAGTATAAACAATCCTTTTAAGAATCTTATGAAAGAGAGAAGAGCAATATACAGTGATAAGACAAGGATATGAAGCTGAATACCATTTGTATAAGGTAAAAGATAATGTTTTAATACCACTGAATAGGGTCTAGGAGAGAAAAGGTGATTATAGATCCAGGAGAAATAGAATAATGACAAGCAGATTTCGGGAGAGAATAAATCAAGGGAAATTTGTATGGATTCTCTTTTCTTGTCAATTAATTGACAAAATTTCTTTCACATAGATATGTGTGATAAAATACCTAAGAACATAAATCAAAACATTTTTGGAAGGAAAGTATAGACTAAAAAGTGCTCAGTTTCTTTATGATTTATTTCTTCATTTTTCCTTTTTAAAAACTTTTATTGAAGAACATTTTCAACAAATACAAGAGCAGACAGAATAAGTATAATGAATCTGCATGTACCCATTTTCCAGATTCAACAATTATGAACAAATGACAATTTTATTTCATCTGTACCCTCACTCATTTCTCCCTCTCCCATGTTATTTTAGAGCAAATTGTAGATATCATATCATTTTTTTTCTTTTTTAATTGTTTTTAAATTTCAGCATATTATGGGGTACCAATGTTTAGGTTACATATATTGCCTTTGCCCCACCCAAGTCAGAGCTTCAAGTGTATCTATCCTCCAGACAGTGCGCACTGCACTCATTAGGTGTGTATATACCCATCCATTTTATCTGTAAACATTTCCACATGCATCTTAAAAAATTAAGTATCCTTTAAAAACTATGTTGCCATGCCACACTTTAATACATAAACAAGAATTACTAATATCATCAAGTAACCATAGCTGACTTCTCTTTGACCCTGGTCTTAGCACACACTCCAGAAAACTCATACTTTCAAACTCACAAGCACCTACCTATATTCAGTATCATTTTTAAAATAATTTAAAATAGTTCAGCTGCATCTTTGATTTGCATGAGACCCCATCAACTTCCAGCCACCAGATCTGCAGATTTTCCCAAATGTACCCTAATCTCTCCAACTGAACCTTTTTCAAAATGAACAAATGTATTCTTCCAATTTTCCCACTTGTGTTCTGAATCACAAGTTATTCAAGTTAATGTATATTCCAGGTAATCAGCAGTTCTAGACTCATTTATTAATTAGAATTTCATCACAATAATAGTTAGAAAAACATTTCATAGGAAGGGTTAAAAGGAAGTTGAAAAGAAAATGGACATCTAAAAATATTCAAGTCTTTCATAGAAAAATTTATAGTAGAAATGAAATTTTGAGTTTTTATTGTATACTCAGTGCAGGAAAAGAACTCAGTACATGCACAAACAAGCATGTCAAAATCATTCAGTTTGTTCCCAGGGCTCTGACACCAGATGACTCAGATTAAATAGCAGTGAGCTGGAAAAGCATTCTGGGTATTGGCATGCTAATGAATTCACCAAGCATTTCTTCCTATGGCTTTAGAATTCCCACAGCCACAACTACATGAAATATATATTTAACAATTGTATTTTAAGCAAGTAAACATAACACTAAAACTGTTCTTTCCATGGACCAGATATGATCCTAATGAAGTTAAAAATATTTTCTAAGAGAAACAAAAATAATTTTTAAAAGATAAGATTATTTTATAGTGTTTTTAAAGATACACGGGAACATACACATATAGCATAATCTTTCATCCGTAATTTCAACCTCAACACATTGTAACAGTTTTCTCTGAATATAAGCCATTTTGTTTAGGTATTTTTAAGGAAGTCCATAATTGGCATTTGTACAAAGCAGGGAAAGATCAATAATTTTTTGGCTAGTAAGAAGACATTGTTCACATACAGAGCATTGGTTTGGCTTTTTAAGTAAGTCATTTAATTTTATGAGAAAATAATAGTGCTCTGAAACAATAATTAATTTGCAAACAATGGGGAAAGAAGAAAATTCTCTGTTCAGTGCGGAAATTTACATAGAGAATTTTACAATATATTTATTTTTGACACCTTTACTGTCAACTCCCTTTCCCCTAAAGAGAATGAATTATAACAAAGGCATCTCTGGCTCAGATGAAATATTACAGTGGCAGTGCTTTAGCAATGTGACACAGCTTCTTGATTTTTCTTACTGTTTAACTCCACCCCCTTCCCGCTCTCCACAACACCCTAAATAAAGTAGTATTGGATTCTAAAATTATAAACAGAAATGCAAAATGCATAATGCAGGCAGTTCTTTTTTCTGTGTAAGCCAAGATCACTTTGCAACATACCCCTGCAGGGGACCTAACAGGGAATTTCCAAAAACATTAATGTATTCAGAAGAAATGTCAAAATAAAGAAAGCCTGTAAACATTGTCTGTGGGAAGCTTTTTTGTGCCCTTCCCGAATGCAAAATGAACTCACTTTCCCACAGAAGTAGGATCTGTTTCTGCCATCTAGTGACAATAAGACCAATGGGTGCTTAGGAAAGAAACACATTTTCTAAATAGGTTCAACAAATCAATCTGAGACAACTAGGATTTTACACATTTACACAGTCCCACATACATACACGTGTGTGAGCACACACGTGTGGTCACAAACACACACACAAACAATTCTTTACAAAGGTGTTTTTAACAGAGTACCAGAGTGTAAATGGTGTCCAGATGCTCTTGGTTGATCTTTGAAATAAGAAAACAAATAATTAACAGTACCTATTAGGTGTACGATACTTTCAGAGTTGTCAAATCCCTTTCACACATGTTAACTTGTTCATCTCAGGAGTCCAAGAGGCAGCTGGAGCACTGGTTGGGAGTATGAGTTCTAGAGTCAGACTGCCTGACTTCAAAGCTCACTTGCTTCTGTATTTGAAATCTTGTTAATGACCCATCCATGTATAAGATTCAGCTCTCCTGTTTCCTAGATTTTGTTCACTGACTACATCCCACATCCTTCCATGCCATATGTTAGGTTACATGGCTGCATTATGGTGAAAGCAATAAAGTTAAAAACCAGCTTTCTTTCAAAAGTTCTAATTATGGAACTTTATAAGGAATGTGAATGTCAATAAGCAGATTAAAACTATTTGATGACAGAAACATTCTGGTTAAGGAAGGTGATGGGGGAGGGTCATGATCTGTAGGATAGTTTATTATCTTTCAGAGATTTTAGTTCCCCAGCCAACCTCTTGAACCTTGGCATTGAAGGATTAGGGAGAACAGAAATAAAACAGTAGGTTATCACTTGCTTATTTTTCTACAATATTGTTCATGTTTCTCCTCACTTTTACCTAGCAAATAAAGCACAACCTCTATATTTAGCTCAAACTGTTCTTTTCCAGGTCAAAGAGGATGAGAAATTGCAGGAAAGGGAAAAAAGGCCCATTCTAGGAATATGTAAGGTGCAGTCACACACACAGGAGAGAAGGCTGAATATTTAGGCATAGGTGCAGACTGATGGAGGGGGCCTGCAGAAATCTCTTTCATCCTCTCCACTTGTCATATTTATCTCTCTGCTTTCAAAACCATGTTCTCCTGATTTTTATCCTGCATCTGTGGCTTCTCATTTTCATATTCTTTACAGGTTTTCTCTTGTCTACCCAACCGCTGCACATTGGAATCCCAGACACTCATTATTTGAACCTTTTCTGTTTTCTCTCTATCCTTACTCCTACAATGATCTTACCCAGCTTCATTGCCTTAAATACTGTCTGTATGTATAGTATAACAGCAACGCACAAATTTGTATCTACAGTCAAGAAAATTTCCCTGAACTCTAGATTAGTATTCTGTTAAGTTCCCTATCTGGAAATATAACTGGCATCTCAAAATTAATATGTCCAAAATTGAGCTTCTTGATATTCCCATGAAACTTTTATTCCTCACCCACATTTTCAAATGGCAATGCCATCTTTCTGGTTGTCCAAACTGTTCAGGCTGCTCCTGAGGATGATTTGATCTTCTCAGTATAACTGCACCTGAGTAAACCACTGGTCTTTCCGGTTGCAGTAGCCAATAACTTCTTGTCATTTGCCACAAGAAGAGAGTCTTGACTACTGTCCCTCAATATCCCTAGCCAGCATCTCTTCATCATTTTTATCCCAGACTGGAAGTTTAATCCTTTGAAAAACTTTCTTTGATCTTACAAGACTCGATCAAACCCTCTTCTCATGTGATGTCAGACATATGCTTACATCTAACACTGTATTTTAGTGCATATTAATTGTCTAATTACTTATTCAATTTCAAAACCTGGAAACAGATGACATCTGTATTCTTTGTTACTGGGTATCTTTTTCAAAGTGCATATAATAAACTCAATAAACATTTGTTTAATTATTCAATAATTATGAAATCCAACCCAAATCCAATTTTTAATCTAACTAGACATTAATTTAAACACCTAAGGCCACACATAACAAAAAATTCAATTTCTTAAGCAATAAGAAAATTTATTATCTTACATAACAAGAAGTCTCTAACAATACAATTCCAGGATCAATAAAATCAGAAGTTTAACCATATCATCAAATATTTCAGTGTGTCATATTTGGCCTCAAAATGATAACCTTATGGTCATAAAGTGAGTATAGTAGCGTCAGGCATCTTATCCAAACATGACAATGTTTAGAGGAATAAAAACACTGTCTCTTTCTTGACTGTCTTTTTAAGACTGAGGGAGTGACGGAATATTTACCAGAAGCACCTGCTAGACTCGCTTTCATATATCAGTGGCCAAAATTGGACATTCCTAAACTAATTTCTGGTAAGGGGAAATGGAAACACTTTGACTGGCTTGGAGTAATCTTTCAGAATAGACTGTTTAGGCATCAACCACCATATCATAACTTTTCATTTCAAATTATCTCAATCTGACTAAATGTGTAATAGCAAGATACCTTTCCAAGATCTGTAGCTGAAAGTTAAGTTACTGAGCAGGTCCACCTCAACTCTCAGTGGCTTGCACGGATTCATTTAAATAAGCAGCTCTCTTTATTGAGCTGGCAGCTCTCCTACCCTCATTGTTCCATTGACTGATATGTGAATGAATGGCATGCATGAACTGCTCTAATTTCCACCAATCATAACTACCAGCATTTTTCTGGTCTGTATTTCTACCTATGGAATTTCAGTGCATGCACAAATTCCTCTGCTGTCTGCTCATATCTCTCTTGGTAGCTGCTGTCTTGGAAAGGAGCAGAGCATTGGCAGATAAGAGAGCAATACTCTGCCTACCTTACAGATTAACACCTGTGTGGTAGAAGGTGATGGGCAAAGGGCTCAAACAGAGAAAGGATTATATTTCAATAAATGTAAAATAAAGTAGAGGATTAAATAGGACTTAGTCCAATACATTGACTTGAGCTATATGAGAGAAATCTTTAACTTTTCTCCCATGATGGGATAAATACCATGAACTCAATTAAACATCTAAGATTCCAAAGGAGAGATGCTCATCTCCAACATTATTCTAGAACCCCAACGGGCATAGCTACTCAAACTGGGTGTAATGGAAGTTCCCATTACCAATAACACCTGTCTTCCCCTTACCTTAAAGCTCTCTTTCTCTCTACTTTCAAGTCCACTTAGAATATTTCGCAAGGATTTTCCAAACAGACAACTAACAGTTTTTGAAAAAACATTATGTATAAAGTGCTGGGTCACAAACATTATTTTATTTAATTCATATAACCATGTGACATGGTATGCATACTTCCATTTTTCTAATGGAAACTGAGGGCCAGAGAAGTGAAATAGTTTGTACAATATTACCAAGTAATTGACTGAGTCAAAATACCAACCTAGATCAATCTTATGGAAAAAGCCCATTGAATAAAACAATGGAATTGCAAATTTTTTATAGGTAATTCTAAAAGTTTTTGCTTACAAAAACTCTGAAAACCCCTAGTGTAGAGGGTCAAAATATTTGAAGACAGCTGAAGTTTGTTCAGTAACTGTTATCAGTCAGGCCACAGTTATGCTGTGATAATGAACAACAACAGAAACACAAAGTTTATTACTTGTTCACTTGTAAATAATATTAACCATCTTGGCTTACATGTCATTGTCCAAAGTAAATCTCATGCCATCACCTACTTTAAGGGAATAAAAAATCACAATCATTTTGCATGTCCAGATGAAGCATAGACCCAGAGGTGTTAGTGAGCATTAGTGATGTCCACAAAATAACCACTTGGGCAATCTGTGCTCTTTGTTTCTTGAAGCTGGATTCATTGAGTAGAGGAGCAACCTCTGCCTAGTGACATGGAAAATAGGAACTTATTTGGCCATCTTTGCATAGCTAGTTCCATCTTCCTACATCATATATTACATTTGTGGGTGCTGCATATAAATAAGGTCTGAAATGGGTCTTTCTACATATATACTCCAAAAGAAATCTGGTGTCAAAAGCCAAAAATAGAAACCTTAGAGAAAAATAGATATACTTACCCTAGAAAAGAATAATTTCATCATAAAAGAACTTCTTAAATAAAAGAAGCAGATACACTTATTTATCTTTATTTCTCACTTTTCTTTAAAACACTTTATGTACTTTATCATTCTTAAAAATTACAGGAGAAATGTGTACATGCTAAATAATACAAAGGCATTAAAATCTTATTAGCCAACAATTTTTCCCCAGCTTTGTTACCCCTGGGTTATTCAATGTTAAAATTTTAGAGTGAATTCTCTGAGGTATGCCTCTATGTTCAAAATAATATAGAGAGAATTTTTCTTAATAAAAATTGGTTCAAACAATGCCCATTTTTTTTGCAACTTCTCTTTGACATATCAAGTATATCTTTTTAGGTTAGGACATATTACTTTAACTCAGTTATATTAATAGCTGCAAAATATTCCCAATTATAATTTTACTGCAACTTGTGTAACAATGTACCATTCACCAATTTGTAGATACTTAGATTATGTCCAAGTTTTGCAATTCCAACCAAGGGTAACATAAACTTCATTGTATATGTGTTTTATGTATTATCACTTTTATTTTTGTACAATAATTCCTAAAAATGAAGAGGCTAAGTCAAAATATATGTGTATATGTTAAAATTAAGTAGTGTTATGGTATTTTCCAAATGTTTGCTGTAATCAGACACATCATTTGTTGTTTAGCCTGCACTCTATCTCAGTGGTATAAAGGATAGATAAGTTTCACTTGCAACCCTATTAAACTTATGGCACCCAAAGATTTGCTTGTAACTTTTATTTTTGCTCACCAAACATAAATATAAATTATGAAGTGATCTAAGGAGGAAAAAATAGAAATAACAATTGATAAAGAGATAAAAGGTAATTAAATTTATAGGCACTCTACTACATTAACTAGAATATACGTGAGGTCTCAACAATTTCCTTCTTACTTGACCAACTAAATATAGTTCAAAGACCTCTAGGTCATGATAAGGGACATGTCCCAACAGAGAATATTTACTATTTCTTCAGAGGCTGAAACACAGCCAAACAAAGGGTACTGATGGTGCTCTGTTTTGTCTACATGAACCCTGTTACCTTAGAAGAAGATGAAGTAAAGCATTCTCATCATTTGAGTGGCTTAGTTTGGATGATTTGCTTCCAGTTGGCTTTTCCTCCTGTGATCTAAAAGCATGTAACAATGTTTAAAAATAAATTCCACATTTATACATTGCTAAAACATTTTATTACTTAAACAAATACATAATTAGGTCTCAATATAATTTCAAAAGTGAAACAATGAAAAAATCAAAATCAGAATTATATACCAAGGAGGTTAGCATGCAAAATATCTTCATCAAAAAGATAAATATCATTAAGAACATTTAAGAGTTCAAGCCAAAAAAAAATCATCAAAAGAAAGAAGTGTTTTCCGCCTTTATTTTTATGTCATCATCGTCAATGGTCAATTACAATTTGTTGGAGTGCTACAGTAATGAGAGTTAATTGGCAAATTTCACCTTTATGTGGCCTGTAAGATCTGCTCTGTTATGCGATGACAGGATTTGCCCCAAAATCAAATATATTTCATTATGTATTCAGGGTCTGAAGATGTTTGAGGATAGTAAACAGAATTATTACAAATCCACTACCCAAAGTGGAGAAAAGATGTAATGATATAAGAAGCAGGCCTAAGAAAAATTAAGCAGCAATATGTTCTGATCTGGCAAAGAACAGCACATTAAACATGACAAAAATTCTGGTTTAAATGGTTAAAAGCTCAAAAATAACATTCACAAGTTTGATGTCCTTTTACATACCATGATAAGATAAGTTCATATCTAGGCAAACATATTCCCTTAAGCATTATTATGACACTACATATTATATATATTTCATTCCAAGTCTTAGGTAGGATTTCCCAGAAATAGACTCTAACATGGGCCACATTTGAAAGTGATTTATTGAGGAAGAATTTCCATGAGAATCTTAGAAGGGAATCAGGGAAGCAGGACATAGAAAGAAAAAGCAGTTAAGAAAGGGAGAGATCTCAGGCAAGGTCCTGCAGAAGGTAGCTTCAGACTGATCCTGCAAGGAAGCACTGGAATGTAAGTTCATCATTAGGTTCCCCTCTATGGATGTAAGGAAGCTGGGATTTCATGAGCCAGTCAGTCATTGGCTTGTCTTCTCTTAAGAGCAAAGTGGCTTCAGTAACTCGAGGGCAGTCCTCTGAAGAGAACTGCAAATGCATGCTGTTAGATGCAGAAAGTGGGGGAAAGGGTGCCCAGAGCCTATAGATGGGGTCAACAGTGTCTGAGTGGAATACTGGCAGTGTTTGCTGCAATCTCAAATACTCTCCAGTACCATCCAAAAACTGTCAAAACCAAGAACCTGTATCAGTCGATCTAAATTAGCTTATGCTTTAGCAAACAACCACAAAATTTCAGTGCCCTAAATAAATTAATTTTTGTTCATGATATATGTCAATTGCCAGCCAGCAGGGGGCTCTGCTCAATGAGCTGACTCAAGGATCCAGGTTCTTTTTATTTCTTTTTTCCCCAAGTCCTTTTTTTTTTTTAATTTCAGAATATTATAGGGGTATAAACATTTTGGTTACATGGTACAACTTTGCCATACCCAAGCCATGATTTGAGGCATGCCCTTTCCCCCCTACAACACTCACTGCATCCATTAGTTGTGCGTTTACCCATCCCCCCCACCCCTGATGAATATTACTGCTGTATGAGTACTTTAGTGTTGATCAGTTAGTGCCAATTTGATGGCGAGTACATGGGGTGCTTATTCTTCCATTCCTGTGATACCTCATTTTGGAGGATAGGCTCAAGCTCCATCCAGGAAAATACAAGAGGTGCTATATCACCATTATTTCTTATAGCTGAGTAGTACTCCATGGTATACATATACCACATTTTATTAATCCACTCATGTATTGATGGGCACTTGGGTTGTTTCCATATCCTTGCAATAGTGAATTGTGCTGCCATAAACATTTGAGTGCGGATGTCTTTATTATAGAGCCCTAGTGTTATGTTCTCATCAGATGATCAAAGCCAACCTACTGAACCCAATCAACAGTCTGCCCCCTTATGCTTAGTTCCAAAGTCCCACAGATTCATGCCAGTAGCACAGAGAAAGCGACTTTTCTCCTTTTTCCCTGCCTCCAAGGGTGGAATCTGACTTACTGGTCACAGGGAGGGGCGTTGCCTGAGACCGCGGCATGTCCCAGCCCAGAAAATGTCTTCTCTTGTTTCTCCCCTCCTCCAAGGGCAGGGTCTGCCCTACCTAAGAGAAATTCAAGCTTCCAGGCTGGGGGAGGGGCACTGCCTGAGACCACCAGGTGTCTCAGCCCAGGAAGCTTCTCTCATTACTTCCCTTCTCCAAGGGCAGGGCCTGCTCTGCTGGGCAGAGTGGAGTTGCCTGAGACCAGTGGCTAAGCTTGCCCTGCAGGGCTGGAGAAGGGATGGTGCCCAGAACTGCAACGTGCCACAGCATTCCTAGGCTATGGACCCCCCAAATGGTGGCTAGCCACCCACAGAGAGCCAGCACTGGAGGTGACTGGTCAGGGGGCAGCAGGTGCTGGGTTTGGCAGGCTGTCTCAATGAGCCGCCAGCTGTCCCCACTGGTTCCCTGACCCACTATCTCACGTCAGTCCCGTAGGGGGTCCTGTACTCTCTGTCCCACCCTGCACCAGCTAATTCTTCGGGGGTTCCCAGGGGGCAGATCCTCCCTTTCAGTGTTTACCTCCTTTGTTCTGGTCCAGGTAACCACCAGAGGCAAGGTGCCTGTCTCCAAACTCCCTCCTGGGGACCCAAGGAGTGTCTACTGAGACCAGTCCCTCCCCGACCCAGTGCAGACCTAGCTCCAAGCAGTGGAGAGTTCAAAATGTTTCCTGCTATTGTCTCTTCTCCACACAGCCTGTCATCCCATGCCACAACTTTACACTGACTTGAGGCGCTTCCCTGCCTGAGTGGATGTGGAGGTCAGTGGAGGAAGAATCTCCTCCTGTGGGTCAGCTCACACTGTCCTGGCAGGCCGACAGGCATGGCCATTCCATGCCCTATTCCCTATTATATATTTTGAATTCTCCAGACTTTGTGGTCAATTCTCCAATTCAACTTTGTTTTTTCCAGCGCTGCTTGTCCCAGGCTGCTTCTCTGCAGATTCACGATGCCATTCTTGTGGGAGAGCGATTCACTCATGTGTAGTTGTCCGCGTTCTTCACCTCCTACTGTGGGAGCAGAGAGAGCCAGGAGGTCACCACTAATCGCCATTTTCCCCAGTCCCCAAGGATCCAGGTTCCAACAGGGCAGCCGTCATAAACGTTATGAGCCACTGTGCTGGAGAGTAAGGCAACTCTGCACTGGTAAGGCTTGCCAGTGACAAACATCACTTTTGCTCAGAATTCTCTGGGCAGAACTAGTCCTGTGTCCTCCTTCTTGAAGCCCATTGGTTCTGGAGGTGGTGCATTGTACCATGGCAAGATATCATCTCCCAGTATTTAGGAACATTACATAAAGCAGATCTATGAAACTCCTTACTCGGCAATAAATATGTTTTCAATTTTTTTCTTAGAATATACAAATATATAAAAATTTGTTTCCTAACCTTGGTTTCATGAATAGTTAATATGCTTCTTCAAAGCAACTCATTTCCTTATACCTTGAAGATATTGATCACATTTCTCTCTTGTGATTGGTTTCTAGAAAGCTTAGAGTCAAATTGTCAAATTTGTGATCTACCTTTAGCAAGCATATAGAACCTCAGGGCAAATTTTTTATGTACCAACCTCATTCCTGGCTTGATTTTATTTTTTTATTCTTATTTTCCCTTTCCCTTGGCTTTCTTACATTTAAAATTCATTTTGTCTTGCATGTTTGTAAGTTCTGATAAATTATTTTTGTTAAAACTCAGAGTATTGGTAAATAAGTAACTAAAAACTCCAAACTCTGTAATTTATTTTCAAGGAAACATATTTCAGAGCTCATAGATTTTTTTTTTTTCTGAAAACATAAGAAGCAGCAGCAGCGATACAATTCTTGGATAAGCCATTGGAAATAAAGAAGATATCATAATTTTGACCAATGCTGTTGATAAAATAATAAATATATAAGCCAAAGTTACAAACAGATACAAATAATAGGTATAGGCTAAAAAAAACAGAACAGTTAGGGTACATAGTTTCACAGCGAGACACAAACTGAGCTACCGATAGAACAAGTTTTCAGCATCTCTTGCTCCCATGCTGGGAAACATGACTATTAATTGTATATGAAACAAGCACATTAGAAAATTTGAACAGAATAGGAAATTCATATTTATATAAGGTGCCAGTGGGAAATACAGACACCATGTATCTGATAACTATAGATTTATTTCTAAGGAAAGGCATAACCTGAAAGATCCTCTAAACACATTTATTCCAAACCATGTGAAATGAGACTAAGTGCCTAATAGCAATAGCAAAACATAAAATTCATGGCTTTGGACCTCACTCTAAGTTCATGAATGATTATATTCATTATATATACACCCTATGTATTAATATATACATATATGTATGTGTTCAAGAAGACTGATGATAATTAAGCCCATTTACTTCCAATTACTGTTGAACTGGTATGTTTCATCAACCACTAAGTGGGCTTCAGAAACATCTCCCTCCCACTCTAAAAACTAGAGGGCTCAATTACCAATAAACTTTCTAGGTATTTTAAATTTTCACTTGGAAATGAGAGAAATTACCGTTAACATATCAGAATTAATGATGCGTAACTGAACACACGGAGAAATTACCAACTTTGTGATCTGATATTTAACCAGTGTAAAACATGAGGGAAATAGACATTTACCCAGAATAGTCAACAAGTTGAAGGAATTTGTTTCCCATTTTTATAATTTATCAATTCATAGTTTTAATAATCCATTTGGATAAGTAACTGTGTCTGGAAATCATCACTACATCTAATCCAAGTACTGAGCTTCGTGGAGAGGAGCTGGAAAAACTGTCCTTATAAGCATCCCATAGCCAGGACAAGTAGGGGCCTTGGGCTCTTGCACAGAGCGGCGATGAAGTGCCTGTGATTTGGAGTCCAGTCGCCTGAGCTGAAATCCTTCCTTTGCTGAGGAACAGGATCATGAAATGATTAAATGAGATAATGATATGGTGAACATAATAACTGCATAAGCATTTGATAATTTTTAAATAAAAATACCTACTATATTATATTTTTAAGTGAGAAGATTTAACCTTAATAATCTGCTTATTTCTTGTCCATACCCACTTTACTTAAATTAATTGATATGAAGTATCCCTTAAATTAGCCCAACGTATAAAAGAGTTTATCTTAGATCCTTTGTAGCTAGCTTAGATTTAAAATAATATAAGAATTAAGATCATGAATTCATCAAATATTTTTAAGCAAGCAGAATTATGTTCACAGTTCAATTCTGAAATTAAGAACACAAAAAAGATTGATAGCAAATAAATGTGAGACATCTTTTATAACTATTCTTCATTGAAAATTGTATCATTCAATCCATAAAAGCGGTTTTAGAAAACCACTTCCTCAAGTTAAACCTGATCAGATGGGAGGTTTTACTTACATTAATAAATCGAATGAACAGTTTTAATTAAAAACTCATGCTATTTTCAAAATAATGCTGAAGAGTAGATTTCTGATCAATCGTAACTGCCAGATGGGAGATTTTCATAAGCTGTTTTTAATATTTCACTTTCATGAGCTCATCACTTAAATATGCTGCCTACCAATCTCAAGTACAAATGCTATTCAGAGTATTAAAATAATGCAATAACTTAAGTACTTTTGTGTAATTTTTGTTTATAGACTTTAAATATGAGGCATGAAATTCAATAATTGAATTAGCACAGCTCTTTATCAAATTACTTTAAGTAATTTTCCACAGTAAGCACATTGACAAGGAATTACGATGTACCTGGTTAATAAGTTAAAGTTATGCTGAAATGATAATTTGACAAATGTCACCAATGACTACAGTGAGACAAAATAATGTGCATTTTGCATAAGATTATTATTTATATTGTTTTATGAAATTAAATTATATTAGTATTTATAATTGGATTTGTTAGTGTGAGAGAGGGGGAGAGTATCACTTAGCAACATTTTATATTTGTTTAAAAATAACGTTTTGCTTTTGAGAAAGGGTTTTTACATTCATCATTTTATGATTCTAAAAATATTCCAGTGATGTAAGGAAGCTATTATTTACTCCACTTAATAACTGAGAAAACTGAGAATAAGATGATTCAGGGTTTGTCAAAGACAAAGCACTAGTTCTAGAACCCAGGTCTGGAGCCTCTCATGATGGCTGTCTGTTTTCACTATTTATTCCACATTTAGGTCGAGTCAAAGGGCTGAATCTCACTCAGATTCCCTAGGTAAATGTGAAAAGAATTAGAACCTAGATGGAAAGAATGAGAAGAACTCATTTTTCAGTTTCACTTGAAGTTCCTCATAAAGCTGTAGCATGTGCCTATTTTTGCTTCTTTCCTCATCAGGAGAAAAACTAAGCAGGAAGAACACTAGTTTCAAAATGGTCAATAAAATATCCATGACAGTCTTTAAAGATGAACAGAATCTAACATCAGATAAATAGACGCCTCGCTTACCTATTATAGCTCAGGACTGGGCTACGTATCCTCTTTTTATTTTGGCTTCATTATAATTTGTGCTCCCACTTTTTTGAGAAAAGTGGTTCTTAAATTCCCTTGTGAGATTCAAAGATGGGATTAGAGGGTCTGCAGAATGATTTGTACAGTATTTCCTACTTATCGTGGTTTCGCTTTCTGCAGTTTCCCTTATCTGAAGTCAACCTCAGTCCAAAAATATTAACATATTTTGAGAAAGAGAGACCACATTCACATAACTTTTATTACAGCATATTGTTATAATTTTTCTAATTTATTATTAGTTATTGCTACTAATCTCTGACTGTGTTTAACTTATCAATTAAACTTTATCCTAAGTATGTATGTATAGGAAAAACATAGTACATACAGAGTTCAGTACCATTTAAGATTTCAGGCACCCACTAGGGGTGTTAGAACGTATCTGCTGTGGATAAGGGAGGACTACAGTACTAGAAATTTTAAAATTTAACAACCATAATGAAGCACAGAACAGGAAATCAGGGTATAATATATAAGCACCATTAGGAAAGAAGTCATTTAGAGATGGGAACATCTTCAAAAACATGGACAGGTGTGCAGAAGGAGGGACTGGACTTATGAGATCAGATCAAAAGCAAAAATATAAAGTATGAAGTTCTTTCTGTATGTTCAGGCCAAGGATGATTTTTTTAAAATCCTTGAAAGCAACCCCAGGAAAATCCAGAGAGCACAAATGCAGTTAAACAGGCAATCAGTCAGTATCAACAAGATCAAACTTCAGATACCATCTCAATATTTTTAAACCAAAATATCAATGCCAAGACACTCTGCTGGTCACTTTCATATATGTTACCTTATCTGATCTTTGTATCTTGGGCTAACTAACAATATTCCCATTTTACACATGAGGAAACTAAGGTCCAATTATTTCAAGTAATTTTCCCAGTTAATAAAAGGTATAGGCAGGATAAATCCCAGGATTTCTGAAATCAGTACATTTATGCTGAACTCCCAGCTATATACCTACAGTAGAACAGACTTTAATATGAGACCCATGACCACATTCTGCAGAAATAATGCAATCTCTTTTTGAGAACATGAAAGTAACCAGTGCCAAGAACTACAGCCTCCCAAGAGCATCAGAAAGGCATCATGCCAGTTCTCTCTGAGAGGATAGCTATGGCATCTCTCCCCCATTTCATTCATGACATAAATAACTTAACTGAAATTCATGATCTTTATTCTAATTAAAAAAGACAATTCGATTCCTACCTGGTGACTCATGTTTCAGGAATATTACGATGTGAAATACTTTTCAGTCAATCTTTGCAAAGCATTTGCACAGTAAATATATTTGAAATTATCACACTTTTATGGTGAAAACACCTCCTACTGTGACTACTTCAATTATTAGCAGTAGATTGATCCCAGACTTGGCAATTGTGGTACCAGGAATCTGTTAAGAGAGAGAGAAATTAAAGAGAACATTATTAATCACATCACCATTTTTTTCCTAGCTGTCCTTTACAGGCAATGGTAAAGGGATAAGAAAGGTAATTTCTGTGGTGAACATCAGTAAATTATCTTTTCATTGAGAGAAAAGTTGAGGATGAAATTATCAAAGACCACATTGACTATGAAAAGTCTCAGGCTAAGGCACATCTTAATAAAATGAGCTAAATTACCTTGTAAGGGTTATGAGTCCAGGCACAGAAAAGTAGTAGTCCTCCTTGAGAGTGCAGCTTTGGTGACTCTGGAGGGCTTAGTAATTAAAAGAGCAGATTTTCATATAAATACCCTAGCCAAGACTAAGATTTGCCTTGGAATCTGGAGTACGATTGATTTTCAGGTTAATTACTCTTTCCTGAGAAAATCAGAAATAAGATGGTGATGTTGCAGAAAATCTTCTTTTTAAAAATATGCAACATTTGATGCCAAAGGCAAAAGAGTAGCATATTATTAAAATGAGCCATTACTACATTACCTCAGTAGAGTAAAGCTCAAATTGCCCTGCTAGTACAAAATAGTCTCATACACTAAACTTGACAAAACATGGTTTGGATATGTGACAAAGACTGCTAATTATTTACAGCCTCCCCACCCCCCTTTTCCCATCTGTGCACACCAGTAGACTCTATTTCTCAGACCCTCCTTGCAGTTAGGTGGGGCCATGTGATGTTTTACAAATTAGGCACATAAAAATCCCCCATGCAACCTTCCATGCTCTCACCATCTTCCCTCAACTGGCAGCCAGATGCAGAGGCTTCACTGGAGAAATTTGAGATCTTAAGAATCCTAGAAATGGCTCTAAGTGAAAGGAACCTGGATCCTCTCAACTCAGACTGAACTGAGACATGAGCAAGAAATAAAGCTATTAGTGATTTAAACCACTGTCATTGGGGGTTCATTTGCTTTGCATATAGTGCTCCCTGGCCTGAACCAATACAGCATATGAGTATCACTTTTATCAGCCTACATCTGTAGTTTTCAATGCTCCCAACTTCCCTATTTTCGACATCTCTCATGTTTCAGGGAAAAAACCTGTGTGCTTTCTCAGATTCCCTTGACCAACTTTTACATTCTCCCTCCTGGTCAAGTCC
Source organism: Lemur catta (assembly GCF_020740605.2). Classification (NCBI taxonomy): domain Eukaryota; kingdom Metazoa; phylum Chordata; class Mammalia; order Primates; family Lemuridae; genus Lemur; species Lemur catta. The sequence continues at coordinate 61,215,847 of NC_059139.1, read as the reverse complement.
CCATTCCTATTAGGTCACTACTTTACTTTTGGACTTGGATGACATTGTTTATAGTATAAGGTCTCTCTCTTCCCGAATGTACTGAGGAGCCAGCTAATGCAACCCTTCGGTATAGGTGTTAAAAATTCTCCATGAGATTTGGCCAATAGGTAACTTGAGATGGGAGGGAGACAAATTTGTCCTCCTTTCTCTCTCCTAGATTGATTCATTCTTACCACATTTCTAGAGAAGTTCTATGCGTTGAGTTAATACATCTGCTGAGCAACCAGCGGTATCTCTCAGTGGTTCATCATGCAACGGTGACCAGTGTTGTAACACAATGAATTAAATTGCTCTACAATTTTCCTTGCTTTGCTTCTGTTTTTCCCTTTCATCTTGTAAATAAAATTATAGCCTCTCAATTCTTACCTCAGATTCTACCTTTTTAACAATTGAGCTAAGGCATCTTATTTGCATCATTATTTTCTAAGCATCTAGTATGTTCTTTTCCTGCCCTAATCACCAACCTGACAAATCCTTGCCCAAGATCCTATGATCACATAAAGTTTTAGAAGACAATAATTATATTCTGTGCACAATGGTACAAAGATCTAAATATAAGAATACTGAATTTCTGACATAAAATATTTATAGAGAATCCTAATAATCATTGTGATGAGTGCAAAGCAGTGTAAGACCTGGTCTCTGCCTTTATAAAGCCCAGTTTAAGAGGCTACAGATTAGTAAAGGGATAACTGGACACAGTAAGATATCTGTTAAAATACAGGTATACATTTGATCCAGCAATCCTATTATTGGGCATCTACCCAAAAGGACAAAAGACATTCTATAAAAAAGACATCTGCACTCGAATGTTTATAGCAGCACAAGTCACAATTGCAAAGATGTGGAAACAACCCAAGTGCCCATCAATATGTGAGTGGATTAATAAAATGTGGTATATGTATACCATGGAGTACTACTCAGCTATAAGAAACAATGGTGATATAGCACCTCTTGTATTGTCCTAGATAGAGCTGGAACTCATTCTACTAAATGAATTATCCCAAGAATGGAAAAATAAGCACCACATATACTCACCATCAAATTGGTTTCACTGATCATCACCTAAGAGCACATTTAGGAATAACATTGATTGGGAGTCGGGCAGATGTGGGGAGGGGGAGGGGATGGGTATATACCTACATAATGAGCGCATATAATGCTCACCATCTAGGGGATGGACAAGCTTGAAGCTCTGATTCAGGGGGCGGGGGCAAGAGCAATATATGTAACCTAAACTTTTGTACCCCCATAATATGCTGAAATAAAAAAATTATTAAAAAATAAATAAAATAAAATATAGGTATATGTTTCAGGTATTATGGTTGGCAAGCATGATAGATTGTTAGAGGAGTCTTTCTTATGTCTCTAAAATCATATTACATAGATAACTAAACAGAAACCTCAGGTGGATTTTTTAGGGCAAATATCATGATTATGTATTTGAGCTACATATTTTATTTAATTACTATTCTTATTGGTCTCTTTCCTCTATATTTACTTTTACTCAGCATACAGTCCTCATCTGAGTAGGAAAACCCTTTGAAGTTCAAACACTTACCATCATTTCTGCCCTAGGGAAGTTTGAAATGAGTTATCTTTTCTTAGCATGTGGTTGAACACAAGGAAAAATTAAAAGAGCCTAGAATTAGGTATTAGCTATATAATTTCATTATGTTTTTTAAATTCCCTAAAGATCAGATATAATTATACTCACAATTTAAATGAGACATATTTCAAAATCAAAAATTGTCCATGTGAATTTTACCAAGAGCATTTGTTCTCCTTCACCAATTCAAATGGTCAGTAGCTTATACTATATACAAATGGAAAGAAAATAATGAATCAATGAGATCTCTTCTATATCAGGTGACCATCAGGTATTTTACATGTGTCATCTCATTTAATCTTTACCATTGTCCCATATGGTAGGTAGTAGTAGCCCTATTTTCTACAGAAAAAACAGAAGCTCAGATTGAAAACTTTGTATAAAATTACAGAACTAACCAATTGTTGTGACATCATTCAAAGTCAGATATTATATCCAAGTTCACCTAGAACATTTAAAAGATATATATATTAACATTTTTTGGCTAAATTACTTCTGAAAATGCAAAGGTACCTACATTGTTTTTCTAAGGTGTACTCTTATAATGAATAGGGTAACATAAAGAATACCAAAATAATATTTAATTAATTTATAGACCTCTATCTGGAAGAATTAATTTAATTTTTTGAAAGTAAACTTTAAGTAAGGCATGGCTTCCTCAGTAAAAAAAAATTCTGGCATATTTAATAAAATAACAGATGTTATCTCAATGAACACAAAATATAAGAGCATTCTTCTTTCACTGGGTGTTTGGCAACTTATAAGGGAAATCAGGCATCTGGGTCATACCACAGCAAATTATTTAAAAGTCAAATATGGTCACCTCACGTGATACACTGAAACAACCTCCAGATGCATTACAAAGTTTGATACTTTTGAAAATCAAATCAAAGAAAATGAAGAAAATATATTGAATATCAAAACTCTGACAAAGAAGTGATTTTCTGTTGTTTGAATAGGTAAAGAACACACAAAGGAAAGTATCAAAAATATTATCATAACATTTAAATATGAATACATAAAAATATATATATTGTAAATATATATAAAAAATAAAAAGTTATGCTGTCTGGGAAATTTTTCAGCAAACGTGGCATTAGATTAATGCATGTAAAACATACAATATTCAAATTTCTGATAGAAAAGTCACTAAGAATATAACAGGTAAATGGGCAAGAGCTTAAACAGGTAATTAACATTTAAAGGAAAAATAATTATCAAACATAGATTTGAAAATGTCAAAACTTTCTAGTAGCCAGAAAAGGATAATTAAAACAAGTATCAGTTGACACGCAGAGCTACAAAAATAAATAAATAAACAAATGTCCAAAATGCCAGTGAAAGTGCAGTGAATTCACTATCCCATTTGTTCCTGATGACAACATAAATTAGTACAATTCTTGTAGAAAGCAATTTGGCAAATTCCTTGTTAAAGGTACTCCCAGTCTCCATAATCTAGCCTTAAGAAATCTGCCAAAATATAGAAAAAATTAAATATACGAAGGCACAGTGTTACATCAAGGACAATTAGAATCAACTCAATATCTAACAGTAGGGGAAGGTTTTATTATAGTACGTGATCATTAATCCACTGAATAAAATATCTGGCTATTTTAGAATATTAATTGTAAAGCCTGTTGAAGAATGAAGACAATTACTTATTTCTTGAAACAAAATTATACTGATGTGATTGTGTTTTAAGTACATTTTTAAATTCTTTCTAAATAACTGCAGTGGAATACACTAAAATCCTAATAGTAGTTGGACCTGTGAATGTAATTTTATAAAATTTTTTTTCAAATTTTCTCTATGGTAGGTTCTCTACATCTATATTTTTTTATAAAGGTTACATATTGAGACCGTGTTAGAAACTGATACACCAAGCATTGAGATAAAAAATAGCACGATCAAGGCATATAGATGACAATCAATAAAGTTCAAAATATAAACACTATAGGTAAATGACATATGACTTTTTGACTAAAATCAATAACATGTTTTGTAACTATTGATTTTTATCAGCAGGATTCACATACACTTGTTGACTTCAGTAGGATGTGTATCTGGTGAGTAAAGGAATTGTCTAAATTAGAGAACATAATTACATCTAACCTTTAAAATTCAGAAAACATCTCTGTCAAGTAAACACAGCATTGTGATGCAAGCACAGTTAAGTAATATGTAATATCATAAGTGATTTATGTTAAATTGACTTATACTATCTAGTATCTCATAGGATAGTGCCCTCAACATTGCAAATGAATGTTTTTCAATAAAGAAATCGAGAAGTTAATTTAGCTAGAAGGGGAGCAAGTGAGAAAGAAAGAGGAGGGTGGGAGAGGATACATACAGATAGAACAGACAGAAAAATAAATATCTCTTCTGTGTCTGAGCATTTTGTATATAGATTCCCACTCCTCCAGGTATTTATAAAAATATTTCTTAGCACTAAGTTGCTGGTAACAGCTCTCATTCAACAATGAACCTGCACATCACCTGAGACTCAATATCCACTCAGGATGTGCAAGTCAAATTGAATTGAACCTGTTGATATGACTTGGTAAATCTCATAAACCAAAGAGTGTAAAAATGACTGATGACTAGGGGTTTTGAAAATGTTCATTTTCTTTTACATACAAAACAAATGTTTTCTAGGACTCAAACGATATCTTTGAAACCTGGGAGTCATCTGAGTCATTAGTAGGAGATCTGCTCTTCCCTCTCACTTCCCGGCTCCTGTTGCCATCGGGACAACACCAGTAATAGCTACCATTTATTGAATCTTGTGCCTCCCAAGTGCCAGGCACTTAGCATCTGCTACCTTATTTATCTCTAACAACAACCGAGTGAGGTCCAGACAATGGTTCCTGGAGGGCTCTGCATTGCTCCTGAAACACACTAGCAGCAACGCTTCCCTCTATCTGCTCATAAGACTAATTGGACCGGCTCACAAACGCTGTGAAACAATTTTTAAGGATTTATAGTCTCTCCCGTGATCTTTTCACACCTCCTCTGGCAGGTGATCTAAGAAAAGGTGCAAAACCTTTTCTGTGTCCTGAGCATTTTGCATAGACAGTTGAAACAAGGAGAGGTTGTTGTAGCAGAAAGAAAACAAGCCTAAAAAATCGTCGGTGGATTTAGCGCTATTCCTACTTCCGTTGTTCAGATTGAGTGACATTAGGTTAAGTCATTTAAACTCCCCAACTCTTCAAGCCTCAGGGAGCTTATATTCACAAATCAGAATGACCACTCTTTTAATCAAGGCTTTTTTACTGCAAGTAACAGAAATCGCATCAAACATTCTTAGGCAAAAGTAAATTTACCAGAATTATACAGGGGCGTTGTTGGAAGTGAAGCTAAATTCCTTCAGAATTTTGAATCGGAAACTGCAATGTTATCAGGTACCGGAATAGCTCCTTTTGGGGGCAGAACACCAACACCCACCACCAGGTGTAAATTTAAACCCTAATTTCACCATTTAATTGTCTCATCGCTTAAACACTCAGGAATTTGGTAACAGTACTTAGCACAGTCCATGGACCAAAGTAGGCATTCAATAAATGGGAGTTATATTATCATTATTCTGTCATTAGGAATAATTTGATGATAATCAGTGATCTATTTGGCACCACAGAGTTGTAAGAATATGTTTTGTAAATCATTAGGTATGCGGAAGCGGTATAAAGAAATTAAGAGGAGTTCGGGCTCTGGAGTCAGTTTGCTTGTATTCCAATTCCAAATCTACCACCTATTAGCTGTGTGACCTTAAGAAAATAAATATTGATTATGATAATAAAAGTATCTGCTTAATGGTGAAGATTAAATGTGATGATACATAACAACATTTAGGTTGAATCTTGGTGGGTATTAAATGTTAGTTAAATAAGCATTAGCTATAAAGTTACTGTTTTTAAAAAATTACATGTTTAGGAATGAAAAAATTCTAGGTAAAGCAAAAGAATAGAAAACTTGAAAGGAATCAGAAACAGTGTAAGAATTGCCACCAAAAAGTGGTGTTTCATGGGAAAACACAACCTAACTTGGTCCCCAGTCAGTCCTTTTTGCTATTGTGTTGAATTTTCCTCTTTTCTTCCTTTGAAAGTCATCAGGAATAAAGAAATGACTAAGGTGACATCATTTAAATACCTTCCTATACATTCTAGTGCAGTATCAGCATCATCTGGGAACTTGTTAGAAATACAAATTCTTGGGTTCCTCCCCTGACTCACACTGTATCAGAAGCTCTTTGAAGGGGTGAGGGGTGCAGCCCCCTCTTTCAACAAGCCTTCCATGGGACTCTGGGAACTACAAGTCAGAAAACTCTGGCTACATATTGGAATCACCTGTGGAACTCAAAAAAATAAATCTACATGGCTGCCAGTGCCTTATGCTAAAACAATTGAATCAAAATCCCTGAGAATGGGGCCAGGACATTAACATAGATATTTTTAAAATATGACAAAAGCTTACTCCTATGGCCAAAAAAAGGCATCACTGCAATTGTCCCTTTTACACACTCATGATGCGTGTGGTTCAGGGGTCACCACCTGGGATGTATCTGAAGAGTATTCAGAGCTGGTATTAAGCACCTCCAATGCTCAAATTATTATGGATACTTTAAGATTTCTTTTCTCCTACCTCAGGTTAACACTCCTTCATTCCTTCGTGTATATCTGATCCCACAAGGAAACCAGTTCTTAGATCCTTCATGCCTACTGATAAAAATCTCAGTCAACCCAGAAGAACTTTTTTTTCTAAGTGCAATTTTATACATTAACCAAATGAAATTTCAGACATTAGCCAAATGAAGTGTGCTAGGATTAGAGACAGGGGTGTGGGGAACACTTTTCACTATTTCTTTATAAATTACCCAGCCTATTTTCTCAGCTACAATGAATTATAAAGCATTGATTATTACATTGTACTGAGTGGCATACCTTAATGAATACTAACTCATTTCCACCCTCTGTGGCAACCTCCAGAATTAACTGAACTCACTCTGTATTATTAGGAGACCAGCCACTCGGCAGAAGCAAAGGTGCTAATTGGAGCATTTAGTAGCAGTGAAGGAAAGTATAACCTGCAAAGATTGTGGAGGTCCAAAATCGGAAGCACATTGATAATATGGCCTAGAATGATTAGATTTCTGTCTATTAGGTAGTGCAACAAAAATAAAGCCATTTTAATAGAATCACGTCAAAGAACCTATGTCTCCTGCTTTGAAAACAAATGTGTTGGCTCCTTGTCAACATTTCCAGGGCTTAGCAGCAGGAGGTCATTACCCTTGGACAATGCTCAGTTACACAGACATTATCTCCAATTAACAGGTTTTAACTATAACGATTTCTCTTTTGTTGAAGAAGGTGTTAGTTTTTGAATTAAAAAAACTATAAAACTATTCATTAATCTTGTCTCATTGGCTGGGACCGGGACATGTGCTCCCTCCCACCACAAACACCCACACACATGCACACGTCTGAGTCAGTAGAGTAGTTTGAATGTCCTTGAACTCTTTTTAAAACATGGTAGACTAATATTCTAACCTTTACAAAAACAATTTGCAAAGACAGCTTTCTCATCCAAAAAAAAAAGAAGCAAAATAAAACCTTCCCCATGTTGATGTAGCCAAGACATTCTGAGTGTTTCGAATTTGCAAAATAAAGTAAGTACAAATGAAACATTTATCAATTATGATGCATTATGTTTTCTGTCTTATTTCAGAAGGTATTATGGTAATAATTCTGGATGATGGCCAGAAGTTTGGAGGAGAATTTTTAACACGCTCTCGATAGACAATTTATAGCTTTTAATTACACAGAGTACTAGTCTTATCAGCGCATAGCAGGGAAATGATTAAAATATTCTAGGCAAACTCAAACTTGGTTGTCCTTAGGTGGAAATGAAGTATCATTCTGGGCTGAAACCTCCAATTATATAAGATAGGAAGTCACAGAAAGACATCAGATTCGTACACTGTCAGTCTACACGACAGATGGTAGTGTCTGGCAATGCCTTTTTTATAACAGAAAATATTATTATAAAAATATCCACAGAAGACATTTTTAGTTCCTTGACTTAATATGTAGAAAAATTAGAGATTTTTATAGAAATTAGAGGTTCAATATTCAATAGTATGAAACAGTAGTTTTTCTTTGAAATCTATGCATTAACTATTCTGTCATTTCTTAGAAAATTTCTTATAGTTAGGAGTCATCTGGTATTTTCCTCTCTCTCTTTCTCCCCCCATCCCTCTCCCTCTCCCTCTCTTCCTCTCTACTCGCTCTCCATCTCTCCCTCTCTTCCTCCTTTCCATCTATTTAAATTCAACCTAAATCTCTGTTTTTATACAACAGTTAAATCTCACTATAGCGTGTTGGGGTGTTCTGTAAATCACATTTTAGCCTTCCCCTCTGTTGTTAGCAAAGAAGTGCCTTTATCTCAAAGGGTATATTTCCTTATAGATGAAGTTTCTTGAAGGTAGAATTCTCCTGAGAGCCACGCATTTGAGTGGCATGTTCTAAAGCATATTGAGCTACATGTCAGTATAATTAGCATATTCTTCTGGATTGTAAGAAGTAACAATAGCTGACAGCTGAATATGTAGGGAAATGGTCTGTAAAACTATCTAAGAACTAGGAAATCTAGTCCTTGTGTGGAACAAGCAGGAGTGCCACAGTTTTTGTGATCCTGTTTTTTTTGTTTTTTTTTTTTTTTTTTGAGACAGAGTCTCGCTTTGTCGCCCAGGCTACAGTGAGTGCCGTGGCATCAGCCTAGCTCACAGCAACCTCAAACTCCTGGGCTTAAGTGATCCTACTGCCTCAGCCTCCCGAGTAGCTGGGACTACAGGCATGTGCCACCATGCCCGGCTAATTTTTTCTATATAGATTTTTAGCTGTCCAAATCATTTCTTTCTATTTTTGGTAGAGACGGGGTCTCACTCTTGCTCAGGCTGGTCTCGAACTCCTGACCTCGAGCGATCCACCCGCCTCGGCCTCCCAGAGTGCTAGGATTACAGGCGTGAGCCACCGCGCCCGGCCTTGTGATCCTGTTTTGAAAATGATGGGAGAGGCTTAGACTCCCGTGTGGTTAGACCATTCCTGTCTCATACTCAGACACCATGTTCAGTGTTTATAGTTTGGGGAGCAAAGCGAGCCCAGGGGGTGGCTGAAAAAGAGGGAACAGAAATAGAAATATTCCTGCCTGATTTGGGCGAAGCATGTAAGATGTATCAATATAGCAATGGAAATGTACCCAAAGATTTCAAAGAATCTTACCAGCTGGAAAAAGGTCAATGTGTTCTCAGAAATGTTATATTGCAGCAGTGCGCATTCTCAAACTACCAAAGAACTGTAAGTCTGTTTCTACCTCACCAGAATGAGCCTGGAAAGGAGGCCAATCAGATCTGTTGCATAACTAGGACACAGATTCAGAATGTGCAAAGCCCACTGTTAGGTAGGGGGGAAAAAAAGCAAATAGCCATAACCAAAAAACACAATTTTAGAGAATTATATGAGACAGAGAATGTCCTCATAATTATATATACTGGAAAGGCATTTTAAGGAGCTGAAGGGCCATTAGGGTAGCCCGTGGGACAGTGTGTTCTCTTCATTCCCTAGAGCGTATTTGTTATTTTGATATACTTAACTCCAAATTAAAATGATAGGAATGAAAATATCTCAGGTCATTCCCATGATAGCTTTCTCTTGTCCTAAACTTTATTTTTGTTGATAAAAGTCATTAAAAGTTTAAAGATTTTTCTTTACAAGTGAAACTTAGGAGTTAAAAAATAGTAGACTCAAGCCATGAAGTGTTAAAAATAGAGGAGGAAGACCTAAACAGGTTTATCACTGAATTCATTACTGACTTTATGTGTATGTGTGTGTGCGTGTATTTCACTGTCTTCATCCTTCTATCTGCAGCCCTGGCATAAGAAAAGAGCACTGCAGCTTGGTTTTATGGGTTCCTACTACTATGACTGTAACTTTGACCTTCAGACGTGTTATTCATTGCAATATATCACAACCCCATTCTCCAAATGTCCATGCGTAAACCTGATAAATTCCTATAGTTTAGAAAAGCCACAGGAAAGGGCCCAGAAAGTATGGTATTTATAGTTTAATTTTCATTTAAATTTACAAATCAATGTAACACCAACACCATCACACTTTGACTAGACCATATATACATTCTTTTACTTTGAGCCAAAAATGCATATCTGAAACTCAGCTATAACTTGATTTCATTCACCCCACTATTGTCTCCACAGCTATTTACTGTGGCAAAATCCCTTTCACAGTAACAACAATTCATTTATATGTATTTGTGCCATAATGCCTTGCCTTTGGAGACAAAGAAGCATATACAAAAAGCTTCTGTGATGTCCAGAGCCTCAAATGGCCCACATTTATGTCTAAATTCTTCCATTAGAAACACATCGTAGTCCACTGGAAGTTCTCTTTTATAGTAAGGAAGCTTCTATGAAGTCTAACTTTCTAAGTCAGTACACTTTAGAGAGAAAGTCTTAAGCATTCTAGAGTTACTGAAGAAGAGGGTCAAGAAATATCTGGCTGAGGTATAAGTTGTGGCAATACAAACAGAAACATCTTAAATATGTTGGCTGGAATCAGTTTAAATGAGTGGCTACCAGTGGTAGGCAGTTTCTAATGTACCAGGTCTTTGGGGCACTGTCCCCTTTTCTAAAGTAACTGGAGATTATTATCAATGACAACCCCAGCAAATGCCAATTATCCTTTGGAAGTTTACTTCTAGATCGATCATTCATTAACATGAATACTTCACTTATTTCTTGTTTCAACTAATACTTATTAAGATCCCCAATATGTAGGAGGCCTTGTGCTAGACACCAGGAATAACATAGTGATCACCTACAAGGAGAAGAAAAATGAGGTACAGATTAAAATGAATCTTATAAATAATAATTCATTTCAAAGCTGGGTTATTTATGATGTGATGAGTTCATTGGATTACTTCTGAAAATCGAGGACTCCTTGGCTAACTCCAGATAACCAGTCTGCTTTTTCCTAGACTTATTCAAGGACTTGGTTTCTCCAAATGCTTTGGTTTAGTAAGGATGTCCAGACATGTTTTCACAGCCAGGGCTCAGTGTGGACTGGACTCAGACCTGAATCAGTCAATTAATCATTTACTAAGAACCTCATGTTGAAAGCGCTTTGTAATTGGAACACAAAGGAACACGAAACTCATTCTCAGTTTAAAATATGACAGGCAGAGAAGGACACACATAGTTAAGCAAATGGCATGTATGTTTCCAAGTTCTTAGGTGAGAAATACAGAGTGTAGGCAATAGAAACTAAAGTTCTCTGGGTGGAGAATTCATTCAATTTCTGATACTAAAAACCTCTCTGTTACAACTTACATGAACTCTCATTCATTTTCATACCAAATTCATAAAACTTAGCTTACATGTTAAAACTCAGAATTTATGGTCGGTTCATCAAGGCAAGTACTATTTATGAATCTCTATATACTCAGAATGTAGCAAAATGCATTGAATCATTTATGACATAACATAAATTCTTTTTAAAAAGTGCTTGATTTGAGAACATGTAGAGAACATATATATACTAATATATCTATATTTGTTTTGGTAGTGCTGGATAATATGATTTTCTGAGTTATTTAGTTATAGTAAAATGAGAATTAACTAAAACAAATCTTATTCACCAGCATATAAGAAAATGGGGAGGGATACTAGTCACAATCCAATTTGTTAAGGAAACTTTGTAGTAAAAAATGTGAATACTATATTTGTTCATTGAAAGTCATGTTAAAGTAATTTTGTTTATGAAACTGTTGAAGGAAGAATGAAATGTAAACTTTCTTTTACTAATAAACTCCTTTGCAGTTCAATCTTGTATATATAATATTAATGATTTAGAATCAGAATAATTTTTGGATATCTGATGGGTAAATAAATGTATTATATTTGAGCACATATACACTTTCAAATCTTATCTGGAAACAAGCCTATGGCTATATATTTAATTTCATTGTTATGTAGTTATTCCTTTCATAAGTATTAAAGTTAAAATATTAAATTGTTCATTACACTTTAGCAATGTAACAGATAGGCAGAAGATGTGTTTATATATATATGTATATGTGTGTATATTAAGTGATAGAAACAGAAAAAGAGAGACAGAGACATATGACTGTAAATTCACTGTAATTTCAAATGCAAAAAGAAATGGAAAATACCACAATGTAATATTCCCTTTGTACATGCAAACATTCACACTGTGCCAAATTCTACCACTTTTTAAACCAGATTTCTAAAATCCATCTGTTTCATGATGAAATATACATTTTATTCCAGTTTCAATCATATCAACTACATTTCTTAGATCATAAGCTTCATAAATACAAGGACATGTTAAACATGAGGAAATCTGAGGTAAAATTGTGAAATAGATAAAACTTCTATTTTCCCTCTCCGTATCTTTGTCTGCCCAACTGGTATTTTTACCTACTCCCCTGGTTGCCAATACTTCCAAGATTCCTGATGGCTTCCTAGAAAGTCCACTAGTTCCCCTTCCAAGTCAGGATATGGAATCAACCTAAGTGTCTATCAATGGATGAATGGACAAAGAAAACGTGATATATACACACCGTCAAATACTATTCAACCTTGAAAAAAAGAAGGAAATCCTATCATTTGTGACAACATGGTTGAACCTGGAGGACATTCTACTTAATGAAATAAGCTATGTACAGGAAGACAAATACTGCATGATCTTACTCATAAGCGGAAGCTAAAAAAGTTGAACTCGTAGAAGCAGAGAGTAGAATGGTGGTTACCAAGGGCTGGAGATCAGGGGTGTAACTGGACATGTTGGTCAAATGATACAAATTTTTAGTAAATAAGAGGAATAATTCAAGAGATCTACTGTGTAACATAGTGGCTATAGTTAATAACAATATGATGTATTCTTAAAAATCACTGAGAGTAGATTTTAAGTGATACATATGTGATAAGCATGTGAGGTAATGCATGTTAATTAACTCAATTTCTCCATTCCACAATATATACATGTTTTATAACATTACGTTGTCCATGATAAATATATACAACTTTTGTCAATTAAAAATTTAATTAATGAAAAATAATTTACTTCAGTTTATTACAGAAACCACAGTGAAATGTTAAGAGCTAAAAGGATGTAATCAACTCTTCAAAGCATTTGTATTTTAAATGTTGACTATTTCTCAATAAACAAAGTATGAATTTAGCAGTGACTTGGCACTGGCTGAGTAGCATTGGCTGAATGAGACACAAAAGATATATAACAGATTGTCCCTGCTCTTGAGGAGTTTAACACTGTTTGGATTGGGGGAGATATTGCTAATATGAAACATTCTGAGCTCAATTGCCAGTCTCTGATTCCAAGATAATTGGAATTCTCCGTTGTAAGCATTTGGAGTGAGTTGGAGTAAGTAGAAAAGTCTTCAGGAAGGACACGAATTGTTAGCAGAACCTTAATACCCTGGATTTGAAAAGGTAGAGCCAATGATTGAGGTCATTTCCGAAACAGGCAAAAGCACGAGCAAAAGCATAGAGTCAGGAAACAAAAGAGCCTTTGCCAGGGACACTTTGAGGCTTTGCTAAATGAGTGGAACATCTGTTAACCAGTCAAATCAGCGGATCCAGACCTGGGATAAAAGGAATGACATCTATATCTGTCAGGAGAGTGCACCACAATGCATTGAAAAATAAACTCAGGTGGGTTTGGCAGCATGTTAGTTTTTTGCTGCTGCTTACCTTTCTGGAGGTTGTCAATTAAAATTTTAATTAATTATTATAATAAAAAAAATTTACTTCAGTAAAATGCTTGTTTTTTCCAGCTTCTAGAGGCTGCCCACATTCTTTGACCCCCAAAGACGTTTATGTCCCAATCCCTGGGATAAATGAATACCTTCGCCTTACATGGCAGGGAATTTGCAGATGCGATAAGTTAAGGATCTTGACAGGGGAGCTTATCCTGGGTTAGCCAGATGGGCCTTCTTAGTGTTAGAAACTAAATAAAGGCCCAGTAAAAAATTTCATATTTATTTTCATTCATTTTGAGCTGTGATTCTTCTAAAGTCTTTCACAGTTGTAGTGAAAATATCATAAATGAATTGTCTAACATTATCACCAAGTACAGCAACCGTCATATGAGAATAAAAGTTTCTAGGATGTAGAAATTTTTCAACAATTCACTCATCAAATGAACATTATTTGACATTGTTTTTTTTTAATGTGGGAAATGAAACACAAAGAAATGAAATCAGTCAGATCTTGAACATTTTAAAGTTAGTGAGTGACAAAACCAGGATTTGAACTTAGATTCCTCTGGCTCTTCATGAATAAACCAGCAAAGTACATTTGTCTTCTTAGAATTTGATATTGTTCTTCCACTCCGGGAAAATTTTTTCCTGACTATCTGGTACATTTTGCTTCCCAATCATGTAGAAAAGAAAGCATAGGTAAGTGAATAGAGGCTGACACAGAGTGTTTCACAACTTTGGGGCTTCTTTATGGATATAAACTCATGAAAGAACCCATATTAGCCAAGTCATCTTTGCCCTTTGCTATAAATGAATATAGGAAAGTCATTCCTTCTTAGAAGTCTACTCCAACACCATCTTTCCGTCTACTTTCTCAGCCACAGAGCTTCCCCACTCTATTCTCCTTTCAAGGGAAAACTTGCCACAGAAGCGCAGTCACCCAAAATCCTCTAGTTGCAGCACCTTTGGAATCCACCCTGGTGTTTAACAAGAGCGTATGTTTTCCACTGGCTGCTCCAGCCAATAATGGCAGAATACTAAGTTCAAGGGCCTGGTCATTTTTGCCTAGCATGGCAGTGGGCAATCTTTGTTCTGAATGCCCTCGCTGGGCTGGGTGAAACTTTGTCCGGGAAGCACTGTCCTCTGAGGCTCTTTTCTACTCCATTCTCCTTCCTTCCTTCCCTTCTCCTCCCTTGTATAGATGTCAGATGTACATCACAGTCTGAAGTCTTCACATTGTTCTCCTTTTCCCTCTCCCCTTTTTCTTGAATGCTTATTACTCCCAATACATTTTTCACCACTTGTAACTCTGTCTTGGTACCTGCTTCCAGAGCACCTAAGGTTATGATTATAAGGAGTTTAGTTTATTTTCTTACCAAAATAAACCAAGACACCCTTTAAAATAACAAGACTACTATGTTTCCTATGCCGATCAGTTGCTGGTGACCAGGATTCCTTCTGCTCAGCAGGTGGCCACCTGGGATGCATAGTCAATGTTGTTCCATCAGGGTATTGTAGGAGAGAGATGCTGGTGGCAATAAGATGGAAAACTATCTATAAATACTTTCAGTCCCCTTGCCAGAAAAGCTGGTGTGTTCTGTTGTTTCATCCATACCTGTAAAGAACAACCTGTCTCTCTATTTCCATCTGCTGCTTGTGAGAAAATCAAACCTGTAATTCCTCACTGAGCACACTTTCCAGCCTTTGCTTATATTAACATGGCTTGTCCCGGTTTCAATTTATTACCTCACTAATGAATTATGAGCCACCAGCGAAGAGATCATATATAATGCTACATTTGAGATCATTTCTAGATTATGATTTCCCCAGTGAAAATATTCTAATGGTATTTTAAAAAATAATCATGCACATAAGCATGTGGCTGCGTTTTACCTGAACCGTTTCCTAGTTCTATTATAAACTTTTGTTTTTCCTTTGCTTTTCAACATGGCATATGTGCTTATTTTTTATACTCTGGTAAAGCAACTTGACAGTTGGTAGCTGTCTGGCTGTTTATTCAACATATGTACCACTTAATGCACAGGTCTCAGTGATACAGTCCCCAAAGTCAGTCCAACTGGGATAAAAGTCAACAAATAGAGCTTTGCAGGGAGTACATTTACTTGGGGAGAGATAAATATTTGAAAGGTGTTTAGCAGTTAAGATTTAAGCCTAATGTCATAAGAATTTACAGGGTTAGCATCTTCCCCAGCACGGCAAAGTCTCTTGACTTCACACAGACACTCCATATGTTAGGAAGTCACCTTTTTAATTAGATCTCTGTAGCCTCATTCTGAGTTACCACTGTCACAAGCCTTGGATAAGATCCTATTCTCAGGAAACCTTTCAGCAAACAGTTAGCTGTAGGTTCTTACAAGAAGATTTTGAGACAGATTCTCCCAGATTGCAAGTGATTTTAAATTAGCTGCTCTGTTAAGTGGGTGTGGTGTTATTTCAACATCCTCATATGTCACCTGAGCCTTTTCCCCAAGGAAAGCAAAATATGTTCAGCAGTTTGCATTTCTGAAAGTGGAATTGGTCTGGGAGTGCTGTGGTCTATTTGGACTAGAGGACAAGATATAACACAGAAATTCCCAACCCCCTGTGGCCATCAGGACGGCTGAAATATGATCCACCTGACAAGTAAAGCTCCTGAAAATTTAGAAATCATCTTCAGGAAGAGAGAAGGAAGCGAATGGAACAGTTACAAATGGGGAGCAATTTTGCACCAAATCCATTAAACAGATTATCAGATACCATGGTCCCCAAAACCCTAAGGAAAAATATTATTAACATTTTTTACTGTTTTAGATGAAAAAATATTTGAGGCTGAATGGAAAAACAACTTGCCCAAGGGGGCAAAGGTAAACAACAGCACAGCCCGAATTCAATTCTGTGTGCAAAGCCAAAGTCTTTTTCTTAACCAGTGTGGTACACTGTCCACCAGCAGCGCAGTTTGTAATGAAGATTTGGGAAACCTGCTAGCCTTAAGACTTTTATGGAAATTACAGGGCAACCTGATCTGGCATTAAGATCTTTTGGCCCTGGAATTAGCCTGGACTCCAGAGACAAATGCAACTCTAAAGAACCAATTCTCAAATTCAGTGCATCAGACAAAAATTTCATTATCTTCTCCAAACTCCTGTGGTCCTCCCATCCTGGACTGCATTGCTGCAAAGCATTCCCTCCTTGAGCGCCCATCTTTCCCCCTTGGCAACTACCACACAACCAGGCAGACCAGCTGCCTGCTTACAGTTTGTATCGTTTCCTCTTTACTTCTAGATTTGAATGGAATGCCTCATCCCAAGACATGAGATCTGATGTACCATATTCTTCACCCAATGTGGTTGGCATGCAAAGGGACTGAAAGACACAACATGCAAGTGAGACTTAAATCCCTGTGGAAAAAGTGTTGGCCAATGGGAAAGAGAAGACAAAAGGAACCCAAGCAGACGAAGTTCTTATTCTTTCCCTAACCCCCCAATGCAGATCATTCCATACAGCATGCCCGGAAATATACTGTGCTGAGTATTAATAGTTACACCTGCCAGGCAACATCATGGCTCATTGAGAGGCAGTAGCAAGACACATAAAGATAGCATTTCATTTATTTTCCACATCTTTTCTTTGTCTGATTGTCCTTATTCCCCACTCTCCCTGCCTTAGGTTTGCACATCTAAAAAAAGCATTGGCACTTAATCCTCACCTCAGTCTCTATACTCTAGGGAAATTGGCAAGCAAAGCCATTTGGTGAATGTAAGAATTACTATGTGGGATTATAAATTCCCTAATGTTGACTTTCTCCATTTTAAATATGGAAACTTTTCTGTGCCATTATTTAATTACAGACGTGATGCTAGTTTCATATTAATCTATGTATTTGAAAGAGATTCTGTGGCATAATTTAATTTGCCCAAATAATAAGCTTTTGCTTCTCTCTTCTTTGGTAAGAAAACTACAATTGTCTTAGAGTCGGTGATATGCTTAGAGTGAGGCAGTGAATGATAATCGGTCTAACTCAATTACAAAAAGACGGTTGTCAAATTTTCCAGCCTCTCTTGAAGCAAGGGATGCCACCTGTCCCCTGTCTGGCTGGGATGATCCTGGAAAAGTTTTGTTTTAATAAAAAGATGGATAGGTGACACTGGCTTGATATCTGACTGTTCTCCAACCCTTCTCTTTAGAATGTAGATAGATACCTAAAGGTGGAATAACGATTTATTCACCAGCTTCAGCAGCCATCTACCCACCATAAAGTGACAAGTAAGGAGAGGCAGAGTCAACAGGCTGAGGATGATGGAGCAGATAGAAGCGTTGGTCCTTAATGGTACTGTTGCTGCATATAGTATCCCTGGAGTGCCTCCTTCTGGACTTCCTGCAACATGTACAAACAAACAAAAATCCTGTTCGTTTAAGCCATTGTAGTTAGGTTTCCTGTTACTTGTAGCCAAATACGTTATTAGCTAACATAGATTCTTAGTTTTGTGTATTGCTTTGACAACCTCTTGAAATCTACAATTTCCCATGTGGAACTTACTTAACAATGACATTGAATTTAATTATATCAAAATAGAGAAACTGAAAAGAAAACTCAACTAAAATAGCACAGCATAAGTGGAATGTGCAGAAAGCTGATATATCACACAACCCATATATTGTAAACACAACAAGCATAGGATAAATAAGCATTATCCCTCTTTGCAAATAAGAGTTGTCATGTAAGAAAGGGCTCAATATTTTCCCTCTAGTATTACAGTTAATAAATGATTAAACTAATATTTAAGCAGAAGTGTTGTGATATTTTAAAATGTGTATTTTTGCCAGTATAAAGTTTTCTTTCCAGAATGTATATTTGGAAAAGTGATGGAATTTTTAATAAAGGTTTTACCTTAAACACTAAAGTCAGATCAAACAAGTTTGGAAACACAAGATTTCTTTCTACATTGTTTTTCAGAGTCTTTAATTTTCCAATACATATTGTGACTCTCCAGGAAAAATAATAATTTCACACTTAGTTCAATAGGTATGCTTTTTCCCCAAAGTATACCTATCTTATCTTATGTAATACTAGTGTTACAAAGAACAAAGTTTGGCAAAGCTGTATCAACAAAGTGCACATATTTACTCCCTATCTCTGTGACATACTGGAATACATAATTCACAACAATAATTCATGCACACAAATACATGGATACATATGTATCTATTTATCTGTATAGATATATTATACATCCATTCAAAAATTTTTGAGTGATACTACAGAGTCAAATGTCTTTCCTGTGAAATTCCATGTGTACCTCAGTTAATCAGTATAATAAACTCTGATTTCTTATTGCTCTTACAAGACGTTTCCGAAAAGCAAACAAATATAGAAAGGATTTTCAAACTAGTTCAAGTTCATATAATGAGTCTATAGTTGAACTAAGACTGCAATTTGTTTCCAGTTTGTTCTTACAGTCACTGTACTACCCTTCTGTAGAACATTCAAGCCAGTTCTTGGGGTCTAAAAAGTGACGGGGTAGATAAAAAAGTAGATGATATTTAATTTTAAAGTGCAATTCACTTTCCTTTTTCAAGTAAGAGAGGAAACAACAAAAATATTGTAGCATGAACCTATAATTTCAAAGGAATTATCTCTATTAAAGCCTAATCAGAAATTATCAACCTTTCATTTAACACAGATGTTCTTTATTTTAAGTTTGGCAAGTTTACCACAACTGTCAGATGGTCATAATGGTAATGGAGTCCTTATTTTAATTGTGACTTTTGCTTCTGCAGAAATAAAAATGTAGACTTATCATGCTCTAATAGATAATAAAAGGATAAGAGTTCAAACTCCAGATAGTACAATCACTTTCCCCCAAACAGATCTTTTCCTTTTAAGCACCAGATCAATAAATGACCCTTTTGATCAGAGAACAAACTAAAACCTCCTCTATATTTTGCTTGTTACTTTCATTTTTTTCCCCCAAGATAAGATGAAGCCACTTAAGTGGCAGACCACAAAAGCACTGTGACACTTTCATCCTAGTAAAGAGTTCAAAAAGTAAATAAAACTTTTTGGAACTTATACTTAAGAACAAAGCTAGCACCCAGTAGCTCAATATCCCTTTGGGGCTAGGGGTTTATTCAGAGCATCAAGAATCAGTATTTCCATCTAGACATACAAGTGATCTAAATAGCATTCATAGGACTTTAAAAGCCTTTTGAAATAAAAAGTAGAGCAAACTACAAAAGTATAAATTCCAAGTTTTCCTGCATCGTTCCTACTTTGTAGAACATTTGGTCAGGATGGGGGGTGCGAGGGCATCACATTTCAATCAGCTATGAAAGAATACCCTGGTCCACGTGGCCATGGCACAGGAATAGACTAATGAGAACCAAGCAGCGCCGCTCCTCTTCAATTAGCTTTCTGTCAATTTTCACAGGAATCCACTGGCTGAGGAACCTCTGTGGGTATTTCGCCACGAGTAGCAGATCCTTATCTTCTTTTAATCTATTGAAATAAGGACTAGGGAAAAGAGTGTAAATGCCAAAAAGTGAAAAGGAACGAGACTGGGATATTTGGGAGGAACCGATGTACATGTTGGCAGAAAAACTGTATATTTTGGTACAAACTGCATGTTTGGGAGTAGGGAGAAAACATCTGTAAGGCTGACATTTCTCTTTATTTTTAAGAGGGGATTTGGGACTTTCAACACATTGAAAAAATGGGATGAAGAGATTCAGTTGTGAATTTTATGATACCAAGAAATACTATTATGAATGTATTTTAAACATAAGAAGAAAGTGCAAGCTTTCTCTCCATCTCCACCCTCTAGCATATAGACAAAATAAAAAAGCATCCACTCGGTAGTTTATTTGGCTCATATCTGTATTGTTGGATAGGCAAAGCTCTTGAAAATACAGCCAAGTTGAAGTTCCACATTTTGATCACCTGTTATTTATTTCCTTTTGGCTCTAAGTAGATTCAATACCTGTTTTGCTTCCACAATCACAGTTAAACTCATCCACACAATGAGTACTGAAATCTAGTTGGAAAGAAAAAAAATGCTTAGGTATTTATAAGGAAAATCTGCCCTGCAGGAAAAAGCCACTATAATGTCAGAACTAAAAAATGGCAGTTTTTGTATTTGAGCATTTCTTACTGGACATGTTAATTGCAAAATGTGCCAGCTAAGATTTGCTATGTCATTATCAGTGCCAGTATATCTCATTTGTCCCTTTGTCCTGCTCTACATCTGTACTGCAGTCTGAATGAGTGACGTCGTTCTTCAATTATTGCCTTTCCAAATTCTTTTTCCCCTGTTTTCCTTGCTTTACTAGCTCTCAGGTTTTAGTATCTATTGTTCTCCTTGTCTGGAACTCCTTCTGGAATTCTGGCTTTATAAAATGCTGTAGTGAAGGGTTTCAGGATTCTTTTCCCCTCCACTTGTATACTGCCAAGGGACTCTTTTTGAAGACCTTATTTTCACCATCAAGAACTAGGGAGGCAGACCCAGTGGCCTTCAGGGATTTAATTAGAGTTCACCAAGTTAGAATCTCCAAGCTCTCAAAGACCTAATTTAAATACAAGTTCACTCACTTTTTCAACTATTTCTTAGGCCCTTATTAAAATTTCAGGTTATTAAAGGGAACATCCTGCGTTTTGCAATACACAGAAAATAAACCTGGGTTATGCTGAATCTCAAACATCCTCCAGGTGCAAATGCAAAAGTCTGCCATTGCTAGGAAAATAATAATGAATTGGCTTATAAAATATTGAACCAACCGTTGTGGAGTTTTTTCAATCATGATCAATTACATTTATGTAGGTAGCATCAGTTTTATAGGAGATAAACATTGCTAGTAGATTAGAGAAGGAAAATATGTAGCTTAACATATTTGGTCAGTTGTCCTAATATTGCCTGGAATACCAGTGATTATTATTATGACTACTCTTAACCCTAGGTGGTGTCATTCTCCTTTCGTTAAGCTATCAGTCAGAACTCTGCTTAAAAGCTGATGATGAATCATATCAATTTATAAAATCTTTCTTGTCAATCAGGGCTCTGTTACACATGGATATGAGAGGAGAGACACTTATAACACGATTTCTGATTGACAACATTGCAATTTTATGAAAAAAAGTGCAGGGCTTTTTTTGTCCTTTACTTTCTGCATTAAGGGTTGTGTCTTAATTAGACTTCCTTACTGGAGATTGACTTAACATATGAATTGATCGCATGCACTGTGACGTCAAATGTTTAAAAAGTAACCACTGAAATCCACATGAAGAAAGACAGGACCATAATGTAAGGTCCCCCTAAACCAAGTGTCACATAAACAGGAGAAAGGGGCAAGAAGAAAAGCAAACAGGTTGCTTCAACAGCATTTAGCTGTTAAAGCCTTCAGAAAGGTTATTCAAACCAAACAGGAAAAAAAAAAAAATCCATAGAGGGCAGAGAGGTGGAAAGAAAATAAAAGCTTTGCCACTTTAATTTGATTTGGAAATATCATTTACAAAACACTACCACATTGCTTTGTTGTTTTGTTGTTGCTGTTGTTCTGATATGTTTTTTAAACTTCCACCATAAAGAATACTTCTTAGAGAAATAATTGTGAGAACTCTATTACAGCTATTGTTTTCAAGTATTTCTCAGCTCACATCCTTGTAATATTATCATTAATTAGCATATTAGCTTTCTCAACGTTAACCCTCACTGTGGTTTTAACAACTGGTTGGAAGATGTGGGTCTATTCAGAGAAGTAGTGGTGAAATTTAGAAAGAATTTAGGTCATCTGTATACGTTGGATTTTATATTATTTACACGATTTAGTAAAATCTTTAAAATCTTTAAAATCTTAGGTACTTCTCCAGCTAGTATTTTATTCATTTCATTCTTAAGAAAAATATAGCAGTGGATATACAGACATGAAATTTTTTATGCCAATTTACACTATAAGTCAAGTCATATTTTAAGCCTGATTATTTTTTGGCATTACTGCACAGAAAAATAGTGAAGTTATCATCTTATAAAAGCACATTAATTCTCAGTTACAACATTACAAGACTAGTGTATTGGTATAAATTCACATTCTCAAGATAAGATATTTTTCATAATTTAAAATTTTAAAGTTGCGGTTTATAATGATCACCCTGGAGCAGGAAAGGAAAATCTGTTTCTTCAGGAGATGTGTTAAATTTTTTTTCCACTTGCATTCCACCAAAAGATCATGCTTAAGTTCTTCCATTAAATGTAAAATATTTTTCAGGTTTGCCTTGTTATTTAATGAAATTCAAAATCAGTTTTCAAAGACAACCACTCCATTCCCCCAACCCTCCAAAAAAACTTGTCATTTCATGACAAACATAGATTTCCTGAGAGATGGAAAACATTCGCTGTGAAAATTACTATATTTATCCTTGAGACATATTTGGTAAAATTCACTAATTTGCCCAGTGCATAATTTCAGTATGTTCATGGAAAAACAAACTGTCTTACCGATGACTTTAAAACAGAATCCCTTTGCTCTTAGAATTCGATGGAAGCAAGTGCTATGTAAATACTAATGATTGAGTATGATCTTCCCAGGCAGTGGGGAGGAAAATGCTCATTTTGGCAATACACACACACACGCGCGTGCGCACACACTCACAAGATTTTTTAGGAAAAGCCTTTATAACACAGTCATAAAAAATAATCAAAACAATTTACAGGCAAACCTTTAAGTCAGAAAGCGAGACTATGATACTTAGTCTTGATACTACAAGTCCACAAGATACAATGACTCCTTTTCTTAATGACATAGATCACATGTTCTCTGGCTGTCAAATGTTCTCTGAAGATTCTAGTTGCACTTAATGTGCTTTATTTTGATATTAAAAATGATTTCTCCAATAATGTGCTATCTTTGGTTCCCATGCAGATCATTTTTTAGTTGGATGTAAACTAATTTATTAAAAGAAAATGAATTTCCCAAATTTGAAGGTGAATGTAGACTTTCAGCTTGGAATGGCAAGCCCCTGCTTCTTATTCTGGAGGGGTTCATACACCTCAAATTTGTGACGAAATTGTCTTCTGTTTATTATAAATTGTGAGCCACTGGACATTTTATTTGTTTTAAAATATATCTATCATTAGATTTCTTCATTTTTTTTTCCTGAGGTTTTATTTATTTTTAATTTATTTATTTATTCTTTAATTCAGGATATTACGAGGATACAAACATTTTGCTTACATGTAATGCATTTGCCTCACCCAAGCCAGGGCTACAAGCATGCCCTTCCCCCATACAGTGTGCTCCACATCCATTAGTTGTGTTCTTACCCCCCCATATCCGCCACTTAACCAAAACCCAATGAGTATTACTACCATGTGACCACCTTAGTGTTAATCAGTTAGTGCCAATTTGATGGTGAGTACATGTGGTTCATGTTTTTCCATGCTTGTGATATCTCACTTTGAAGGATGGGCTCAAGCTGTATCCAGGATAATACAAGAGGTGCTATATTATCATTGTCTCTTATAGCTTAATAGCACTGCATGGTGTACATATACCACATTTTATTAATCCACTCATGTATTGATGGGCACTTGGGTTGTTTCCACATCTTTGTAATAGTGAATTGTGCTGCTATAAACATTTGAGTGCAGATGTCTTTATTATACAATGTCTTTTTTTTCCTTTGGGTATATGCCTAGTAGTGGGATTGCTGGATCAAATAGTAATTCCATTTTCAGGTCTTTGAAGTATCTCCAAATTACTTTCCACAGGGGTTGTACTAATTTGCAGCCCCACCAGCCAGTGTAAGAGTGTTCCAATCTCTCCACATCCATGTCAGCATTTATTGTTTTGGGACTTTTTTGATAAAGGCCATTCTCACTGGACATAAGTGATATGTTGCACACTTTTTTATATGTTTGCTGGCCATTATTCTGTTTTTCTTTGAGAAGTTTCTGTTCATGTCTTTTGCCCATTTATTGATGAGGTTGTCTGATTTTTTTCATGTTGATTTTCTCAAGTTCTGTATAGATTCTTGTTATCAGCCCTTTATCGGATGCATAGAAAGCAAATATTTTCTCCCATTCTGTAGGTGGTTTATTCGCTCTAATGATAGCTTCCTTGGCTGTGCAGAAGCTATTTAATTTGATCATGTCCCATTTATTTATTTTTGTTGTTGCTGTGATTGCTTTGGGTGTCTTCTTTATAAATTCTTTGCATAGGCTGATGTCTAAAAGAGTCTTCCCAACATTTTCTTCCAGAATTCTTAAGGTTTCATGCCTTAGATTTAAGTCTATTATCCATCATGAGTTGACTTTTGTGAGAGGTGAGAGGTGGGGATTCATTCAGTTTCAATCTTCTGCATGTGGACATCCAGTTTTCCCAGCACCATTTATTGAATAGAGATTCTTTTCCCCCATGTATGTTTTTGTCTCCTTTGTCCAAGGTTAGATGACAATATGAGGATGGTTTTATATCTGAGTTCTCTGTCCTATTCCAAAGGTCTATACCTCTGTTCTTGTGCCAGTATCATGCTATTTTAATTAGTACAGCCTTGTAGTAAATTTTGAAGTCTGGCAGACTGATGCTTCCCAATTTGTTCATTTTGCTTAAGGTTTCTTTAGCTATACAAGGTCTTCTCTGGTTCCAAATGAAGTGTAGAATTATTTTTTCTAAATCTGTAAAGAATGATGATCCCTATTTTGATAGGGATTGCATTAATTCTGTAGATCACTTTAGGTAGTTTGAACATTTTAAAAATATTGATTCTGCCAATCTATGACCATGGTAGGGATTCCCATCTGTTTACATCCTCTACAATATCTTTTCTCAGTGTTTTGTAGTTCTCTCTATACATGTCTCTCACCTCTGTAGTTAAATATATTCCTAAATATTTAATTTTCTTTGATGCTATTGTGAAAGATGTTGTGTCTTTGATTTGATTTTCAGCTTGACTGTTATTGGTGTATATGAATGCCACTGATATGTGTGCATTAATTTTATATCCTGAGACTTTACTGAATTCATTTATCATTTCCAGGAGTTTCTTGGTTAAATCCTTGAGATTTTCTAACTAAAATAGCATATCGTCAGCAAAGAGTGAGAGTTTGACTTCCTCTGCCCCCATTCAGACACCCTCAATTTCCCTCTCTTGTCTGATTGCTCTGGCTAGGACTTTCAGCACTATGTTGAATAGAAGTGCAGGTAGTGGGCAACTTTGGTTCCTGTTCTACGCGGGAATGCTTTCAATTTTTCCCCATTCAGTATGATACCTGTTGTGGGTTTATTGTATATGGCCTTGATAATTTTAAGGAATGTCCCATCTATGCCTATTTTATTAAGAGTTTTTATCATAAAAGTGTGCTGGATTTTTTCTGCATTTTTTGAGAGAATCGTATGGTCTTTTTTCTTGCTTTTATTTATGTGGTGACTTGCATTTATAGATTTGCATATGTTGAACCAACCTTGCATCTCTGGGATAAATCCCACCTGGTCATGATGAATTATTTTTTTTATGTGCTGTTGGATTCTGTTTGCTAAGATTTTGTTTAAATCAACAAACTAATAAACCATCTCAAGGAACTGGAAAAGAAAGAGTAAATCAGTCCTAAACCTAGCAGAAGAAAAGAAATAACTAAGATCAGAACAGAACTAAATGAAATCAAGAATAAAAGAACTACACAGAAGATCAATAAAACTAAAAGTTGCTTTTTTGAAAAGATAAACACAATTAACAGCCCTCTTGCTAGATTGACAAGAACTAGAAAGGAAAAGACTTTAATAAACTCAATTATAAATGAAAATGGAGAGGTCACTATGGACATTATGAAAATACGAAACATTATATTTGAATACTATAAAAATCTACATACCCCAAAACTACAAAATGTGGATGGAAATGGACAAATTCTTGGAAACCCACAACCTCTCTAAGCTCAATGAAAAAGAAATAGAATTCTTGAACAGACCAATATCAAGCACATAAATTGGAGAAGCAATTAAAAATCTTCCAACCAAAAAAAAATCCTGGACCAGATGGGTTCACACCTGAATTTTACCAAACCTACAAAGAAAAACTTATACCTACACTGCAGAAATTATTCCACAACATTGAGAAGAATGGTATCCTCTCCAACTCCTTCTAGGAAGTCAATATTACCTTGATACCAAAGCCAAGAAAGTATGTAGCAAAAAAAAAGAAAACTACAGACCAGTATCCCTCATGAATATAGATGCAAAAAAAATATTCATTTGTTTTTGACTATTCACAAATGAGTTTGCATTATATATTTCTCTAAATTATTATGTAATAGATTTTACAAACCAAATTATCATTAAAACATGAACACATGAAATATCCATAATTTAACCATTTTCTCTACTTAAAATTTCAGCATCTAGGGAGTCACAAAGGAGTAGCCAAACTGTGTGATTTCATGGCCACTTAGACTGTAATAGGCTATAATACATAGTTTAACTCCTTGCATGCCAAAATCGTAGTGAGCAAACTAAGGATATCCATGACTTAACTCATCAATATTTGGAAGGAATACTTGCTTTTGTAAAGAAAGTCCTATGCTACATATCTACCTCTTTTGACAAGGGTATTTGAATTTACAAAATTATTTCTCTATCTATGACCAATTGAGAAAATAATTATTATAAAAAAATCAAGCTATAAAATAAGAGACTTAAGACTCAAAAGTCATAAAACTGAGAGCGGGTATCGTTGAGTGGAGAAAGAACTAAAGTTTTCTTGTAGTTTTAAGATTCTGTCACAATACTCTGTTAACCTTAAAGACATAGAACAACCCAAGAAAATCCCAGAGCCTGATGTTAAAATCACAGAAGGATTTCAAATACAGATTGACTAACTGGAAGGCAAAAGTTTAAAATATTACAGCCAGAGTCCAAGAAACTGCTAGCTATGGTAGATGACACAATTTGAGCATTACCATGAAGGGAATGACACTCAAAATATATCTCAGATCTACCATTCTTCCATGCCTCTTCTAATCCTTGCTCTTTTTATCTTAATTTTGGGTCATTGCAACACTCTAACAAATGAACATGATTTTAGAAAAAGAATGAGCTTTTTAGATAAAGCTTCAAAAATAGCCACAAATAACTCCTCATCTAATCTTCAGGCTTCTTGCCTCTATCCAAATACATTCTGTTTATCATTGATCACCAGTGTGTGAGACATTGAATATGATCATTTTTTTTTTTACATCTTGCTTTAACATTTAATGGTAGATTCAAACTGATTATATCACGACCATCATTGTTTTTACTCAGTAATGAGGTGGACAAGAAACTTGAGTTAATGGTGAAAGAATTGCCAATTCAGCAATTTTCTTGTGGTTTAATTTGTGCCAGTACTATTAATATTGCTTTCAGTATGAATTTCTCTATAAGACTCTTAATTCACTAGTACTCTTTAGAGAGTTAGATTAGATAAAACCAGAAAATATGATATATAAATCTTCTTAATAGGATGCCCATGAACTGTAATAAGTAACAAGACATGCAAAGCAAGTGAACAATTAAGGATACTGTAAGATGATGTGGCACGTCCTCCCTGCCCCCAAAATACCTCACATATGCTATGTAATTTGTGACTCTCTGATGTTTTGTTCAAGAGTGGGTGCCATTGTTAATCTCTATATTAAATATTAATAAAGTTTAAGTTTTTATACAAATTACATTTTACAGAAGTTATGTCTTTACGTAGCAGTACGATATACTATACTGAGTACTCCTCTAGAGTTAATGAACTTCCCACCCTGGGTGGCATTAATACTATCAGGTCAATTTTCATAAAACCCTACTAGGTCAGTCCTTTGAAGTATTAATATTTACATGATGACTCATCATGGATTTTCTTAACAAATTCATTTTGTTCTACCTAACTCTCAGAGTTTTAACATCATCTGGACTCATTTTATTTTTCTGCTTCAGTGCCTATGACTCTTTACCACTGAAACCTTGCTTCTTTTTGCCACCTTTCTCCACCACATGGTGTTTTTTTCTAAAATTGTCTTATTCTTTTCCTATATTCCTGTCCCAGTTCTATTTCTTGAATTTTCTTCCAATTCTGTAAGTCGATACTTATTTCTTTTATAAAATTGCATTGTTCATTGTGCCATGTAAATCATCCATTTATCAGAAAATCTTATTTAGTCTTCATCTGCCACCTCCCCATCCATTCTCCAGTCTTTAGTATTTCTCTTTCATCTGCATAAAATATGTCAGTGCATGCCCATAAAGTAAAGTGAAAAATATTTAACCTGGAATTGTGCTAGGTATATGGCTAAGCTGTGAGTAACAAAATCCGACATGAGGGACTTAAATAGAAAATAATTTCTCTGTAATGTAACAGTCTGGGAAAGACAGCTATGGATTATATTGGCAGCACTGTTTCCAGTATCAAGAAATCCAGGATTCTTCAATTGATACCACTGCCCCCAATAGCAGAGAAGTTTCTTGACCTCAGGAGAGAATGAATTCAAACACAAGGTCACATGCAAAGCAAAAATATTTATTAAAGACAGAGTACAGAAAGTATAGTACATTCTCAAAGATGGTAGAGAGTAGACTGATCCAAGAAGGAACAGTGCCACCCCAGGGTTAGGCTCTGTCTGTTTATGATAATCCATAATATTGTGCTAACCTGGAGGTGGAATATTTATGAGTTTTCTGAGAAATGGGTGAAGATCTCCTAGAACTGGGAACCCTCCCCTTTCTTGACCTTATAGAGTAACTTCTGGGAGTTGCCATGGCATTTGTAAATTGTCATGGTGTTGGTGGGTGTGATTTTTCACTATGTTAACGAGGGTAGTTCAGTTAGGGGCACTGTCACCTCAACCATGTGCATGCCTCACTTAAAGGAATTTTCCCTTTTACCTTAGATAATAACTGAAGGGTCCCTATTGATTACATTTATCTTAGTTAAGCATATTCACATTCTTGCAACTTTCTTATCCTGTTGGCCTTCTTCTTAGGACTAACTGGCTGCAGGGTATCTGATCCTGTCCCACCATGCCACTGCTTTGCTATTCCTTAGGTTTTGCCCTTACTCCCATGACCCAAGATGGCATGTCATCCCAACCATATTCCAAGCAGCAGGATGAAGAAGAGGGACATAGGAAAACACACTTGCCCTTTAAGATCATATTCTTCTAAGAGAAGTATCACAAGAATGGAAAAACAAACACCACATGTACTCACCATTAAATTGGTACTAGTCAATCAACATGTATGTGCGTATATGGAAATAACATTCATTGGGTGTCGGCCGGTAGGAGGAGGGAGGAGAAGATGGGTAAATTCACACCTAAGGGGTGCAGTGCCTGTTGTCTAGGAGATGGGCATGCTTGTAGCTCTGACTCAGGTGATGCACAGCCAATTTATGTAACCAAAGCATTTGTGCCCCCATAATATTCTGAAATTAAAAAAATAAATAAATGAAATAAAAATTAAAAAATAAACAACAAAAAAGAACATATTTCAGAATTAATGCACCTCATTTCCTCATACCACATTGCCCTGAACTTAATTAAAAAGCCACACTCAGCCAGTAAAGAGGCTGAAAAATGTAATATTTATTTCAGGTGGTAAAATTCCCAGCTGAAAATGGGGTATTTTATTACTAAAGAAGAGTGAATAGATATTGTGTAGACCCAAGCTCTTATATAAGGATTACAAGGATACCATTAAATCCATGCCAACCTCTCTAACATTTTCATCCTTTTTACTCTGCACTCTAGCAATTGTAAATTTTTTTCAATTTCTCAATCTCTTCCTTTTGCCTGAATCACACTATCTTTGTGACTTCAGGTGGTTAACATCTACTCATTCTTCACTCCTCATCTTAAAGTCACTTCCTCAGGGAAAACACCATCCAACTGAGGCTTCATTTTATAAGTCCAATAGCATTCTGACTCCTTTGACAGATTCATTATATTCTTATCTGCATATTTAATTATTATTTTTTAGTAAGTAGTTAGATCTATGAAGACAGGTCACTGTAATGGAAGTTCAAAGTACCTTGGAAATACATAGAAATGAGAAAGGATTTATCATAGAGAAAGTCAGAAAATACTTAAAAGTTCATTTTGGAAGTTGAATTTTGATCTGGGCAGGCAGAGATGATGGACAAAGGACTACAAGGAATACAACTTATTTATGGAATGAGCTAGACTTCACTGGGGAGAAGAAAGAAGCAAGTTTATTTTTTCTCACTGTGGGTTCTGCAAATTCACTGTGTGGGTCCATTTTCAATGTCCCTGGAATAAAATCTCAGGCAAGTCCCACAGATTTTCCAGCTACTTTTAGATAATTGAAATACCCAGTCCATTCTAATAATGCCATAACTTCAGGCCAGCCCAACATAATTTAATAACTTCAAATTACTATCCAATTTAAAACTACTTCCAGGGTCTGAGACCCCTGGCACATGGAAGGGAAATTAGGGATAAAAAACTTAATCTTGTATGGGTGATAGCATTATATCATGGCATTGGTACCCTCTGAGTGGCTTAGTCATTGTTATTTTCTCTCTCCTTGAGTGATTTTGTGCATTCCACAGACGTGCTTCTGCTAAGACTCTCCAACTTTAATTCCCATGATGCTGGCACTGGCTGGCTATTTATGATTCCCCCTCTGTTGAGATAGTTGCACACCTCTAAGCAAGGTTGGATACCTTTTGTGGGGTCCACACCTGCCCCCAGGAAATACTCACTTTGTTTGCTCCAAACTCTTGAACTGAAGTGCATGCAAATGTGATTACTTTTCTAGGTTAAGTCAGCAGGAAGGGGCACCTTCAGCCGGGTTCTCTCTTCTTTTTAGGTATGAGTGAGGAATGAGTCATGATATCCTTCAAATTCTGAAGAAAGAATGTTAAACTCCCTGATCTGTCCTGTTGAAGGCCCTTTCACTTGATCTGAGGTGAGGGGGAACAGAACTATCTTCTGGTGCTCCATGAGAGGGATGGGGAATCCAACGCACATTTAAAATGTATTTTCAAAGAAATCCCTCCCCACCTTAGTATTCAATGTTCTATTACAGCTTACATGTGGGTGAGGAAGCAGTTCTAGAACTAGCTTACTGTCTCTTGGTGTGTGCTATAAGAGATAGCCAAACACTTCACTTTAGGATGAGGAAATATCTGATTCTTCTTGTAGTCATGGCCTTTATGGCCTCAAATAAAACTAAAACAGAGATACTCATTCAATATCATATTTTAGGGGGAAAATTCAGAATCAAAGAATCTCTGATTCTCTTCTGTTTAGAGGTAACCTAATAACCCAGCTTGACTGATTCATAAGATTCACACATCCATACATACAAAGAAATACATAATAAATTGAGAGAGACAGCTAAAAAGAGAGGTTGGGGCCTTGAAGATCATTCTTAAGAGTTGAAACTTGGTCCTGTAAGCCTAATAGAACCACCATAGAATTTCACTGTGAGATTATTTTTAAAAACACATTATAATACCCATCACACTTTTGTAATCACTTCAAATCTTGAGAATGATAAAATTTGCTGTAGGGACATTTCCATTAGTGACTCTATTATAATGTGATAGAATTGGATGGTCCCACTGGATTTACATAACTCTGCATTTAGTTTAAAAATTATAGAATTCCAGAGTAAAGAAATCATAATTCTGTACAACTTCTATTACTAATACAATGAAAAAAATATTTGATGGAATTCCCATGCCACATAAAAATAAGAATATTACCAAAAAAAAAGCACAGTATCCTCTAATATAATTTTCAATTAAAGTCATGTAATATAGCTGAACAAAAGTGCAACATGGAAAAAATCCATAAAATCATTTAGACAGGTCAATATGAATGCTTCCCTCTGAACAGTCTTTTAAAGGAACTACCCTTATCATTCAATTCTAAGCCTTAATAAAGCAGAAAGGCAGTTGGGAAGTCATATAACTTGATTCTACAGGAACCAGTTAGTAAATCTGAATAAGACTGGCATAGATATGATAATCATATCCAGATCTATTAATGACACTGCCATGAGAAGCATATAAATATAAAAATAAAAGGACAAAAATAGAGCCCTGAGGGACCACACATTTTACAGTAACTATTTCTGATGAACTACTACCCAATATAGTATGCTGTGTCTGCTGACAAAGATAATTACATTTCAAGCCAATTTAATGCTGTCTCAGAAATTCCAACTCACGTTTCTGGAAGATCTAACAATATATCACTGTCTACTGTGTCAAAGGTGAATGATAGATCTAACTTTGGGAGTAGGCATATATTTTTTCCCCAGAAACTCTCATGTATTACCAAAGATAAACAGGTACTCCTTGGTAACTTAATGGGCACCCCAAAATTCATGTTGGAATTTTATTAAATATTAATCATAGATAATTGTATCTTCAGGCAAAATATCAAATGTGACAATGGAAAGGAGAAAGTGACTTACAGGAGCATGTGTATATTCATTTTTAGGGCCATGACTTGGAATCATGACCGGCTTCATAGGCAAGGTATGAATACCTTGTATAAGATTTAAATCAGGGCTTTTAGTATGCCCATCACCAGAAAAGTGTTCATTGTACCTGATAGGTACGTTTTTACCCCTCGCCCTCTCCTACTCTCCCTTCTTCTTGGTTTCCAAGGCCCTTTACATCTTTTTGTGGCCATGTTCATCCACTGTTTAGCTCCCAATTATGAGAGAGTACATATGGTGTTTGTTTTTCCATTCCTGAGATACTTCACTTAGGATAATAGTCTCTAGTTCCATCCAAGGTGCTGCAAAAGACATTATTTCATTCCTTTTTATAGCTGAGTAATGCCCCATGGTGTACATATACATATATATACCACTCATGAATTGATGGGCACTTAGGTTGATTCCACATCTTTGCTATTGTGAATTGTGCTGCAATAAACATTTGAGTGCGGGAGTCTTTTTGATAAAATGACTTCTTTTCCTTTGGGTAGATACCCAGCAGTGGGATTGCTGGATCAAATGGTAAATCTACATTTATTTCTTTGAGGAATCTCCATACTGTTTTCCATACAGGTTGTACTAATTAGCAGTCCCTCCAACAGTGTATAATTGTTCCTATCTCTCTGCATCCATGCCAGCATCTACAATTTTTTGAATTTTTAATAATGGCCATTCTGACAGGAATAAAGTGGTATTTAATTGTGGTTTTAGTTTGCATTTCCCTGATGATTAATAATGTTGAGCAGTTATTCATACATTTGTTGGCCATTTGTCCTTCTCCTTTTGAAAACTTCCGTTGACATCTTTTGCCCACTCTTTAATGGGTTGTTTGTTTTTTCTGTTGCTGATTTGTTTGAGTTTTTTGTAGATTCTGGATATTAGGACCTTATCGTATATATAGCTTGCAAATATTTTCTCCCAGTATGTAAGTTGTCTATTACCTCTGTTGATTGTTTCCTTTGCTGTGCAGAAGCTTTTAATTAATTAAGTCATATTTAATTATTTTTGTTGTTGTTGTATTTGCCTGGGGATCTTTGTCATAAATTGTTTGCCTAGGCTTATATCTAGAAAAGTTTTTTCTACATTTTTTGTAGAATTTTTATGGTTTCATGCCTTACATTAAGTGTTTTAATCATCTTGAATTAATTTTTGTACATGGTGAGAGGTAGAGATCGTGTTTCATTCTTCTGCATGAGGCTATACAGTTTTCTCAGCACTATTTACTGAATAGGGCTTTTTTTCTCCAGTGTTATGTTGTTGCCTGCTTTGTTTTAATAAAAACCCTCAACAAAGTAGGCATAGAAGAAATATACTTCAAAATTATAAAAGCTATATATGACAAACCCACAGCCAACATCATACTGAGTGGGGAAAAGTTGAAACCATTCCCCCTAAGAACTGGAACAAGACAAGGGTGTCCATTGTCACCACTTCTATTCAACATAGTACTGGAAGTCCCATCCAGAACAATCAGACAAGATAAAGAAATAAATAGTATCCAAATCAGGAAGGAAGAGGTCAAACTATCCCTGTTCAATCATGATATGATCTTGTATCTAGAAAACCCTAAAGACTCCACCAAAAGACTCCTAGAATTAATCAATAAATTCAGCAAAGTCTCAGGTTACAAAATAAATGTGCAAAAATCAGTAACATTTTTATATACTAGCAATAGTCAAGCTGGAAATCAAATCAAGGACTCAATACCATTTACAATAGCTGAAAAGAAAAGAAAATACCTGGGAATATACTTAACTAATGAGGTGAAAGATCTCTACAAGGAGAGCTACAAAACACTGATGAAAGAAATCAGAGAAGACACAAACAAATGGAGAAACATCCCGTGCTCATGGATTGGTACAATGAACATTGTTAAAATGTCCATACTGTCCAAAGTAATTTACAGATTCAATACAATCCCCTTTAAAATACCAACATCACATTTCATAAATCTAGAAAATTCTGTGCTTCATTTGGAACCAAAAAAACAAAACAAAACAAAAAGCCCAAATAGCCAAATCAATCTTAAGCAAAGAGATCAAATCTGAAGGTATTACATTCCCTGACTTCAAATTATAATACAAGGCTATAGTAACCAAAACAGCACAGTACTGTTATAAATGTAGATACATAGACCAATGGAACAGAATAGAGAAAACAGAAATAAAACCATCTACCTACAATCAAATGATCTTCAACAAAGTAGACAACAACATACGTTGAGGAAAGGAAGTTAATTTTATATTTGAATTTGTGTTTTGTAAGAGAATTCCAATGGGACAATAGGCATGTGCTAGGGAATTAGAATTTTTTCTCATTCTTGATCCTATCTCGTATTACCTCTTTACCTCCCTGAAACAAGTTCCCTGAGATGAGTTCTTGGCTACTCTCTGCTCTCCCACTACCCCCAGCAGGGATTTGGCTATCACAAATAAGTTACCAGCATTCATTTGTGTACAAGATTTTGTGTGAATATAAGTTTTGATTTCTCTAGAAAAAATAAGTGGCGTTGCTGACTGACTCATGTGGTAGGTATATATTTAACTTTATTAGAAACTGTCAGTCCATTTTCCAGACTAGCTATACCGTTTTGTATTCTTGCTAGCAATGTGTGATAATTATAGTTGCTCCACATCTTTATCACACTTGATATTGTCAGAATTTTTTGTTTTAGCCACTCTAGTAGATGTATAGTAGTGTATAACTTTGGTTTTAATTTGAATTTTCCTAATGGATAATAATATTGAATATAATTTATGTACTCATTTTCCATACTGGTAACCTCTTTGGTAAAGTATCTGTTTGAATTTTTATCTGTTTTTTAATTGAGTTGTTTATTTTATTATTATTTATTTCTAGGAATTCTTTTTATTTGTCAGAGACATGACTTGCAAATATCTTCCCCTAATCTGTAACATTTTTATTTTCATTTTCTTGATAGTGCCTTTGGCCAAGCAAAATTTTTAATTTAGGTACAGTTCAAGTTTTCAAATATTTTTCTTTTATAGTTTATATTTGGTGCCATTTCTAAAATTTCTTAGCCTAAATTCAGGTGATAAAGATTGTCTCCTATGTTTTCTATTAAAAGTTTTATAGATTTATGTTTTAAATATAGGTCTATGATATATTTTGTGTTAATTTTTTTGTAAGGAGTAAGGTTTAGGTTTAAGTATGTGTTTGCAAATGGATGACCCATTGTTCCAACAGTATTTATTTAAAAGATCCACCTTTCTGCATTTAAGATGCTTTTGGATCTTTGTCATTAATTAAATGGCCATATTTGTGTGTATCTATTTTTTTGCTCTCTTCATACTTCTGTTGATTCATGTGTCTATCTCTTTGCCTATGCTATACCATCTTTATTACTGTCTATGTCTATTAATAAATTGTTTTTTAATCAAGTAAGTTTTTTTAATCACATGTTTTCTTTGGGCAATTGGTATTATCAGAGTCCCTAGTGAAAAGGTTTTCTTTGGTTGGAATGATAGAAATGGCCAGAGGGAATTTATTAGCATGGTATAGTACCCAGGTGCATATGGGACTTTGGTTCCAAGATTTGTGGCAAGGAGTACATCTAGGAGAAGTGGGTAGGTACTAAAGATACTAAATATTTCTCACTTGAAAATGGGTAATAGTCATATTTTGTGAAGTTTTGACTTTATATGTAGTCTAGTTCTTATAAAATACTGAAGGACACCCCATGCAGATATCTGTAACACTTTTTCTACACAACTTCCTTTTTTGGAACCATCTGCTGAAACTTCTAGCTATCTCATTTATGCCAAGGTTCTAGCTCCTCAACTCAGCAAGTCCACTGGACTGTGTTTGGGTTTTCCTCACTGTGGCCATGGTCTAAACTGTCACCAGGAAGAAAACCTGGTTGCCATTGGGGCTCACTATATTTTTTTTTTCCTTTTCTAGGGATATGAATCCATTGTCACTGTTATACAGTTGTTTAATATATTTTTTCTCATTTTCTAGTTGTTTACAGTAGAAGGTTAAGTCCAACACTTATTATTCCATCGTAGATGAAAGCAGAAGTCCTTTCTTTCATTTTTAATCCTTTTTAATAATGTTGGATTAGACCTGTATGTATGCTTATGTGTATAACAAATAAAATCATTATAAATATTTACATACATATATTTGTATGAACATAAGATTTCAACATGTGATTACCAGATGTAGTAAGGGTATGTTAACTTCCCAAGAAACTCTTTTGTAAAACAGTTGTACCATTTGCATTCTCACCACCAGTGTATGAGAGTTCCATTTGCTTCACATCCTTGAACTTGGTTTCATCAGTTTTTATTTTTTATTCATTTTTTCCATTCTATAAGATATAACTTTACATTTCCCTAGTGTCTAATGATCTTGAGTACTTTTCATGTACTTATTTAACATCTGTATATCTTCTTTGGTGGTGTGTCTGTTCAAATCATTTGAAAATGTTTTTAACTGGAATGTTTGTTTCTTATTGAGTTTTGAAATTTCTTCATATAGTCTCGATAAAAATCCTATATCTGATGCAAATATTTGCAAATATCTTTCGGCAGTCTATATAAGTTTTTTTTCATTCTCTTGACAGTGTCTTTCAAAGACATATATTTAATTTTGATAAGGTTCAACTTATAAATTTTTTTAATGGATCATGGTTTTTTGGTCTTATCTAAGAAAATTTTACCTAAGGCAAATCACAAAGAATCTTTCCTATGTTTTCTTCTTGAATGTTTCTAGTTGTATGTATTACACATATGTATGTATGTTATTTTGAGTTAAATTTTGGTATGTATCAAAGTTTTCATTTTCTTTTGATTTGGTTTTTGCATGTAGAGATTTAATTGTTCCACCATCACTTCTTGAAAAGACAATCCTTCTCCATTCAGTTGCCTTTATATCTTTGTCAAAAATTGGCTAACTATATTTGTGTGAGTCTGTCTTCTGTATTCTGTTCCATTGGTCTGTCTGACATTTCATAAATATTGCATTGACTAGACTATTAATGTAGTTTTATAATAAGTCTTAAGTTAGTATAAGCTCTACACTTTGTTCTTTTTCTTTTTGTTCTTCTAGTTTTTTTTATTTATTTTTCACTTTCCAAATAAATTTTAGAATTAACTTGACAATGTCTATAAAATCCTACTTGGGCTTTTTTTTTGGAAGTGCTTTGAATCCATAGATTATTTTGGAGACAAGAGATAAGTGCTACATGAACCATATTAAATCTTCCAATTCATAAATACATCTCTCTTCATTTAGTTGT
This sequence comes from Lemur catta, assembly GCF_020740605.2. Lineage (NCBI taxonomy): Eukaryota > Metazoa > Chordata > Mammalia > Primates > Lemuridae > Lemur > Lemur catta. The sequence continues at coordinate 61,177,643 of NC_059139.1, read as the reverse complement.
GTCTTTTTTATTTGATTCATCTGTGTTTTGTAATTCTCAGCACACAAGTCTTGCACATATCTTATTAGATTCATATGTAAGCATATATTTTTGTGCAATTATAAGTAGTAATTTTTAACTTCAATTTCTAATTGTTTATTGCTAGGATATAAAATTACAACATATTTTTGTATATTGACCTAGTAAACTGTAATATTGTTAAACTCACATAAGCTTTGGTAACTTTTTTGTAGACTCTTTAGAGTTTTCTATCTAGACAATCATTCTGTCTGTAAATAGAGACAGTTTTATTTCTTCTTTAAAATTTGTGTGTTTTTAATATTTTTTAATTGTATTAAACTGCCTAAGAAATCCCACAGTATTTCAAACAGGAGTGATGAGAGAAACATCTCTGCTTTAGGCTCGATCTTCGGTAAAAAGAGTGTCTTTCATGAGTTAAGCACAGTGTTAGCAGAACCTTTTTTTGTAGATGTTCTTTATCAGGATAAGGATGCTTTCTTCTAGTTTGCAGTGAGTTTTAATCATGAATTGGTGTTGAATTTGGTCAATTTTTTTTTTGTATCTTTTAAAATCAGAGGTGTGTTGACAAATGTTTAACAGATACTCTGGGGGAAAAGAAGCTATAAATAGTGCTGCTATAAACATTCACATCTAAGTATTTGTGTAAGTATCTGTCTTCAATTCACTTCAATTTTCTTTTGATTAGTGTTAAAATGGTGTGGCTTTTCCAACTCTTACATTTAACTTATTTGGGTTTTTATATATTTGTACACAGTACAGAGTTGGATCTTGTTTTTCTTCAACCTATCTGAAAAAAATGTAATTGAGGTACTTAAATCATCTGCATTGGACACATTTTGGTATTTTTTAGTTGAATCTGCCAAATAGTTATTTGTGTGCTGTGTTTATCATCTTTTCCTTATACCATTATTTCTTCTGCCCTGCCTCGTTTTGGATTAATTTCATAAGTTGTTTGATTCCACTTTGTTTTTTGCTGATTCATTAGCTATGCCACTTTTTATACGCTTATTTAGGGTTGATAAAATATATCCTTCACTATCACAATCTACTTTCAGTAGTTGTATACCACTTAACATAAAGCACAAAAATCTTGAAACAGTATACATTAGTTACTATACTTCATTCTTAGATTTGGTGTTATTGTCATATATTTGTTTCTATCTATGTTATAAACCCCACATCATTATTGTTTTTCCTTTAAACTGTCAATTATCTTCTAAAGTAATATTTAAATAAGAAATCTATTACATTATATTTATGCATATAGATAACATTCCTAATGCTTTTCATCTTTATGTAGATTTATATTTTCATCTGGTATCATTTTATTTCTGCTTGAAGGACTTCCTTAACATTTCTTCATTCAAAAATGAAAGCAAGGGGGTCTGAGCAAGATGGCCAAATAAAAACCTCCAGCAATCATTCCTCCACCTGAACAGCAAATTCAACAACTATCCACACAAGCAAACATTTTCAGAAGAACCAAAAATCAGGTGAGCAATCATACTACCTGGTTTTAACATTCTATCAAGGAAAGAGGAACTGAAGAAGGCAGTAAAGACAATTGTGCATTGCCTACACCACCTCTCCCCTATGCCCCAGCAGTGCCATGCCAGCATGCCAAGTGGAGACAGAATCTGTGTGCCTGGGGGAGGGAGACTGAAGTAATTGTGAGACTTTGCATTGAAACCCAGGGCTGCCCTGGCACAGAAGAACACAGAATAGGGCAGAATTCTGCAGGTGCCCACAGAAGGAGTATTTAGACCAGCTTGACCGGAGAAATCCTCTGCCCCCAAACCAAAGTTTCGGCTAGCCCCATCACCAGCTGGCTAAAAGCAGCCTAAGGCCTGAACTAAAATTGTAAAGCAGTTGGACCACAAAAGCTACAGGCCTTGGACAATTCCTCTGGCTGTGCTGGCTCAGAGCCAGTGGACTTGGAGTGCACACGACCCAGTGAGACACCAGGGGTGGTGGCCAAGCCAGCGGCTGTGTCACTCCCTCCCCCTAACTACAGGCAGTGTGGCTCAGGGAGTCTTCTTTTACTGGGGGAAAAGAAAGGAAAAAGTTCAGAGGACTTTGTTTTACTACTTGGGTACCAGCTTAGCCACAGTAAAATAAAGTACCAAGCAGAATCCTGATGCTGAAAAAGCATTCAATAAAATTCAACATCTCTTCATGTTAAAAAAAACTCTCAAAAAGCTGAATATAGAAAGAAATTATCTCAACATGATAAAAGCCATATATGACAGACCCACAGTTAGTATCATATTGAATGGGGAAGACTGAAACTCTTTCCTCTAAGATTTGGAACAAGACAAGGATATCTACTTTCACTTCTGTTATTCAACATAGTTCTGGAAGTTCTAGATAGAGCAATTGGACAAAATAAAGAAATAAAGGGCATCCATATTGGAAAGGAAGAAGTCAAACTATCCTTGTTTGCAGACGATATGATCTGATATCTAGAGAAACATAAAGACTCCACCAAAAAAAAAATTTTAGAATTGATAAGCAAATCCAGTAAAGTTGCAGAATACAAAATCAATATGTAAAAATCAGTAGCATTTCTACATGCCAACAGTAAACAATCTGAAAAAGAAACCAAGAAAGTAATCCCATTTACAATAGCTACAAATAAAATAAAATACTTAGGAATAAACTTAACCAATGACGTGAAAGATCTCTAGACATAGACTTCTTGTTAATCTGAAACAATTTTTTTATTCTAGAACCTGCTGTCTTGGGAAGAATGAAGGCCTGACACTTGAAATTAACGTTCCTGGGCATCTAGCAGATTCTCCAATAAAAGATTTCCTCTTCCTTTCACAGCCAGAACCATCAAGTCTGTAAATTAAAAAATCCAAATATTTAAAACAATGTTGTTCAATAAGATAACCCCTGTAAGCATAACCTCTTAGCATTAAGCAAATATTTAAGTAATAAAATTTGAGATCTGATATAGAAGCAGATGAAATGACACATAGAAGGTTGTTATCCAATATTCTTCCTCTTCTAATTTTATTTGTAGAAAAAAGAATAGTTCTATATCTCTTTGTAAAGGTACATTGAAAAAGATTTACTAATTAAATTTTTATGTTCAATTATTTCTTTATATTGCCACATTTGCAAGGCTGTATTTCATAGTGGTTATGATTTGGACTTTGTGCTGTAATAAACATGTGTCTTTTTGATGAAAAATCTTCTTTTCCTTTGGGTAGATACCCAATAACAGGATTGCTGGATCGATCAGTAGGTCTACTTTTAGTTCTTTGAGGAATCTCCATACTATTTTCCATAAGAGTTGGACTAATTTGCAGTCCCACCAACAATGCATAAATATTCCTTCCTCTCTGAATCCATGCCAGCTTCTATTGTTTTTGAACTTTTTAATTTTTATTGCTTTTTTAGTGTGGACTATATTTTTGTTTTAATGTTAGAAATTGTGTCCAGAAGAGCAGTAGAGACTGAAGTAAATAGAATTTATTGCCTAAAAAAGAACATAACTTCTCTTTGGTTAGACTATCAGTGCTAGTGGTTGAGTCAATGTAGTCAGTAGTTAAGCTGGGTTTGGGATTTGTTATTGGCACAGTTTTCTTTGTTATTGGTATAGCATACTAGCAATTTCAAATTCTTTCAGCAGTGTCCTGTGATGTCAGAGGATTTTTTTCAGCAGTCTTGACTCACCTTAAGCTTTCAAAAGATGAGGCATTCCTACAGCACATGGGGGGTCTTTTTCCACATTCTTTTCCTCCCTTCATGGCACAATGCTCTTGCTTGATAACTAGGGCAAGCCTCATTCATGCTGGTGCCAAGATTCCTTGATTCTTCTACTCAAATCTAAGTTTTGGGTAAACCCTGTGAGCTAGGACTGCTTTTGTTTCTAACCCTCCCTCGGAAAAATTGACCTTTTCCTGCACCCTGGGGGTGGGAGGATCTCCTGACTCCTCCTCGGTGACTTAGACTTATGACTTCTAAGTGTCAGAAGGTCCCAGGAAGTAGGCAGAGTTTTGTTCCCCAAGAGGTGCTTTTTTGGGTCTTCTGCTCTGCCCGCAATCTCTCTCATTAGCATCCAATGGAATCCTGTCGGAAATAACTGCCAGAAAGCATGTGGACTCCCCTCATGGGTGGAATCCCAGGGATTCCAAAGTATCCTGTTAGCCCACACTCAGCTTTTCAGAATTTGTTCAAATTGTTGTTGTTTTTCTGTTACTCACTTCTATGGTGGTCTCTTCTTTCTCCCAAACTCTGCCAAGGGTGAAAAGAGTCTGTGTGAACTTTCTCTCTTGGAGGGTCTTAACATCCTTTGGAAGTCAGTTCATTTGGTTGCTTTGCGACCTCAGCTTTCTAATCATCATCCAAGTATGATTTTATATATTTTGTAGATTTTTTGTTTTGTTATTGTTCTTAGGATGAGAGAAACATTTACCTGTAGCTTAATAGATCTTAATGGAAACACCTAAAGTGAAACATTTTGAGGAGTCATTTCTGACCTTTGATGAGAATGACTAATTAAATTACTTGTAGAGATATAACATATCATGTGACACTTTATAATTGCAAGGTGCTTAATAAATATTTAAAATTGAATTCAGTTGTACAGAGGACTTCAACTGAGGTGAACTTTTGTGATTCCAATTGAACACTTTAATCCAAAAAATTAAACTGAATTAAATTAAATTATTCATAGCAGCCTTACATGATAAAAAAGTTTATTGCACATACCCATATATACAAGGCATAATATATAAAAGTTTTAGTGGAGGCAATATAAAATAAGCTTTCATTATCACTATTTTGATTCGATTGCAGTACTGAAAAAAGCTCTAAATCCTTATTTGGAAGAATAAATGCTTTTTGGAAAAGCAATTTAAAATTGTAATAAATTGTGTAACAGTTAACTTTTCAACATCTTAAACTTTTATTTAAACAAATTTTTAAAGTCAAAATCTAATCTGTAATATAAAAATAGTTATTTGAAACATTTAAAATCTTTTGTCAATATATACATATGCAGAGCCCTTCTGAAACTCAAATTAATGTTTATTCATAGTATTCATCACTAAAGTGTGTTGGAATAACTTTGAGCTAAAAAATGGATAAATATGGAATAATATTCAAATGATGAGAAATATTTTTATCAAATCAAAAAAATATTAAAATTAATTGTTATTCATTACCCATAATAGCTGAATTAAAATGTTCTTAACTAAATATCTCTTACATTATATCATGATGTGATGCCTAAAGGATACATTTTTTAAAAATCTATATCTCAGCAAAAAGCTACACAAGGGGTGCTAAGCAGCAAATCTTGAAGGCACGTATTGCTGGTATCCAAGGCATAGAGACAAAAATTGGTAAGACCACCTCACACAGGTTTAACCAAGGGTTTCTCAATCTTGTCATTATTGACATTTTGGACCCCATAATTGTTGTGGGGACTGTTTTGTTCATTGAGGGATATTATGCAGCATTCCTGGCTTTTCCCATTAGATGCCAGTGATACCCTTCCAATTATAAGTCAAATATTGCCATATGCCCCTGGGTTAGTGGGGTGGCAAAATCACTCCTGGCTAAAAAATATTACCTAACTATATCCACTGGCACTGGCACTAGTTAAACCTGAGGCAGATCCAGAGGTAAACAGCCTCAAACTCCGAAAACTGAGGCTCTTGGAGTGTCTAATGCTGTCTCTATTAAAATATATCAAAATGTACATATATATTGATATTTTAGAAAAATCTATGGGATGTTCATTGAAAGGAAATTAAGATGATGAGCCCATCACTTAGGTTTTTTTCAGGATGTTTTGTAAGCTTAAGTAGAAGTAGTAACATAAAACTTAGGCATTTAAAGGAAGACAGTACTAGAGAGTCTGGGTCTCTTAAGGCATGCACAGGTACAACTACCTAGGTTAGACTCATTATGCCAATTTTTGGATGACACATAATTTAGGGTTATAAAGACCTGCAGACATTTGGTTTCCAGGTAATTTAATTTTACTGTTCAGAGTTTAGGGGACATGTTTTGTTGTAAAATGGAAAATAAAATGAAAGTTGGGATGTATAAAAATAATACTGAAAACAGAACAGCAAAATTACCTCCAAAATGGTAAATGACAGATATTTAAAAGAATCAAAAAAAAGTCAATACGTCTTTTACCCTTTATGTCATCGTCACATGCACTTTTGAGGAAATTGGGTAAAAAATTATTATTTTTTTTATCCATTGCTTATGTCTGCCTCCTCTTCCCTGCTTCCACTACCACCCCATACCAGACTTTGTCTTCTCAATCAAGTTTCCACCCCTTTCTCCACCTTCTAAAGAGAGGTTGTCTCAATCAAACTGGTTCCTAGACTTTCAAAAAGGGTGAATGAAGAACTGGCAGAGAAAGAATGAACCATGGAGGACTGATGAGAAAGGCAAACAAAGCCAATATACAAGTGAAGTTATGTAAGAACAAAAGCATGAGAGACAAGGGGAGGGTAGGAGAGAGAAGAAAACAGTCTTCCAAAGCTGGGTTTAGAAGTGATTTGGGGTGGAACTTGGAAAATGAAGGATTTTGAGCCAATGAGGAGGATGAAAGACTTGGAAGTGTAGAGAAGAAGTACACAGGAACCATCGCACGGTGTTTTGAATTGGATCTACTTTAAAGTTTTTGAAAGGCATAAGTTAAAGGTTTGCATTCCATTTTTTACATCTTGTCACTTGTACTTTGTTCCTTTAAATGTAATTCTTTGCCGAATCACTAAATGTAATTTAACAATGAAATCTAGGACTTATTGATAAGGGTTAATTTACTCTGATGGAATTCCTACCTTGAGGTAAATGAAACAATTTCAGGAAAAAAAAAATTGAATGTTAAGTGACTAAGAGATGGAATCCTTATTTTAGAGAAGAATTCCCCAAATGTAGATAGCAGGGCAGTCTCCTTGGCCCCCGCATGCCCTTGCTGAACTGACTTAACCTTAACACTCAGGGAAAACCACCATCTGGAAACACATGCAGGAATGTCCTATATGGAGCAGTGCTGAGGGGAGTTAGAAGCCACCTCAGTGTTCCCTGGACCCCAACTCAACCAATACACCTGTGATTCCATATAACACTGCTCAGTTCTTTCTAGCATTCTGATGGATCCCCTGCTGTTTACCAGATAACCCTCTGTTAAGCTAAATTAGCCAGTGTTAATGCAAGCCTAGTTCTTGACCTGTGAGTCAGAGAAGGATATTAATTATGCTTGATATATGTCAAGTGCACTATGGTTTTATCTGAACAACAATTCTGCTGAAACGATGGAATGCTTGTATTTGTAATGCATTATGAAAATATTTTCACTAAGCTCTTTAATAGCAGAATGGTTGTGTGTTACAATTTTTAAAAAATAAGGCTGCATTTGTACTTGTCCTTTAAAGTAGGATCTTAAATGATGGTGGTTACTGTACTGAAAGACAAATTATTATCATCCAGGACCTGAAATGGAAATAAATAAACAAGAAATAGTAATGGCGTACAAATGGGAATGTTACAATGTCTTCTGAATACGTGATTTTTCAACATAAGTAACAGAACCACCCTTTCAGGACAAAACTATTAATATTATCTTGGTCCATGGAGGTGTTCAGATAGTTAATTACCTGTTAGATTCTTGAAGTAAAATCTTAGGCCAAGTGGCAGTATAGTCATAATAAGCAAATAGAGCAAGCCAAAAATTGTATCTGATGCTTTGCTGTAAAAATGGCAAATATATGTTTGCTAATTCAATTTGAGTTTATAGTTTGTATAATTCTGAAGAATAAAATCCAGATCCAAAACATTTCTCTGGGCTTTTGTGAGATTTAGTGCACACTCTTGAACTTAGCTCCAACTCTGGTTTGAAATTATTTGCCCCAAATGAATTTTTCTGTAACACACTTTACATCTCCAAAGCCACCCACCTTTCCTAGGTAGAAAATTATTAAAGAAACACAGCCATTTCACACTTTGCTGCTATTCTTATTTCACTTATTCCATGTTTGGAAGTTTGGGTCATTTCACCATCCAGAATATGGCTAGTAGATTCTTTTTTCTCCCTTTGTTTTGGAGGGAGGGGTTATTAGTTTTTTTGTTTACTTTTAGTTTATTGAAAGGCTTTGCTATTTCCTTCAAATATGAAACTCTGTAGATTATAGAGATCCAAACCAGTAGAAAGAATTCCTAAAGAAATCCTCTCTCATTTTTTTCCATTTTATTTTTCATAAAACATATATTATATATATAGTAATGTTTTTAAACTTTTTTAAAAGTATTTTATTCTTATGTTTTTGTATATTTTTAACATTAATTTGTAATTTGGATTGGTTTTGTTTATATACATGGCATCTCCATGAGTCTCAGGCTCCACCAATCGTATTCTCAAAATTCATTTCATAATGCTCAGGATCTTGGGCCCACAAAAGCCAAGATTCAACAAAATATTCTCTTGACCCCACCACATCCCCGGTTTCTGCCTCAGGATCCAGTGAATTAGTTAACACTAGTTAACATCATCTGTGTAACATTTAAAACAGCTGAAAGCTGTCTTAATTCAGAGGTTCTTAAGTGCAGAATTTGCCAGAATTACCTGGGAAGATTTTTTAAATTTCATATATCAGTCTCCTTCTGCCCCTATCCCCAACCTGAGATTTCTAACACAAGTGGTATCTATCAGAAAAGTATGATTTTTCTTCAGAGAAGCTGTATCTAGACATGATTTTAATGTTTCAAGCAATGGAAATCACCTCTGATCTAATTAACCAGAGAAGGCTTTTATTGATATTGTATTGAGTTGCTCGCAGAATTACTAAACAATCTGATTGGCATATGAAGAAAGGGACAAACCAAACAAACAGCTAGGCAAGAGCCAGGGCAGCAAGCAAAGTCACACCCAGATCCCAACAGAAAAGAAGACTGCTGATCTATGAATAGCAGGTGCCGCCCCTGCACGACCACCCCTGCGCCTGGCTCTGGGCACTCAGCGTTGGCACTGGTCCTGCTTCCTTTGCTGCGCCTGGAACAGGAATGTGTTAACTCTGGGCCACCATGAAAATGGATTCTACCCTTGCTCTTCGGTTTTCTAGTTCCTAATTCAGAATGTGGGCAATGCATCTAATTGGCCCAGACAAGCCAGAAGGGATGCTGGGACACTGAGTATCTCGTAGGTTCATCTTTTGCAGGCGATTCTCAAAATATAAAAGAAGTTTAAATAGTAGACACAAAGCCCTGGACAAAAAAAGTATATGTATTTTACTTTGAATCCCCGCCAACAGAAAATTATTTTGAAATCCCTCTCTTTATTGGTAAAATATGTACTTTTAAATATACATAATTGTTAATTTAAGTTTACTAGCAGTTTTTTTAAATTAAAGAAACGAGTACTCTAAAGCACGAGTTCATAATACACAAACAGGCATAAAGTACATTAAAACAAAAAACAGAAAACATATCCAGTAATACCGAATGAGAAAAATGTATATCACTCCAGAATAATCAACATCTTTATTTTGCATTTATTTTGCAAATCCACATATACCATAAATCCTAATCTGCCATGTATTTCTCATGTAACAAAAGTGGTGTTGGCCTGAGAATGAGGAGGCCTGGGGTTAGTCTGAGCTCTGCTACTAATACACTGTGCTCCCTTGGGTAGTCATTTATTCTCTCTGTTTCTCATTTTCCTATCTGGAAACACGAGGTCAAAATATCTCTCAGAGATCTTAAAAGAAACAAAAAGTAATCTTACCATGGCTGGCTCTTTCTCATTCTAGAGTCTGCTCATGGTAATGACCCTCCCAGACCACTCTACCTAGATTAGGCCCTACGAGGAACTCACTCTCTTATCAATCTGATTTTAGTTCTTATATTACTTTCCACAAACATCCTGTTTATTTCGTAGTTCATTTTAATATTAACACCATGAAAATATAAGTTTCCAGCGGCAGGAACAAGATCTGTTTTATTAACTAATGCATCACCAGCATCTAGAACAGAGATCAGCAAAGAACAGATATAAATAAATGGGTGGATGGGATAAAAGACATAAAAACACTTCGGAAAAGTTAAAATATCTATAGAAATATTTATTTTTCAAGAGTTGCAACAAAAGTAATCTTTTCCACCTAAAATGCATATCTTTGTTGTCAACAAAAATTTAACATTTTAGCAAATACCACAAACATAGTTCCTCTTCCAATTCTGGTAGCAGAAATATATTTTTACAAATACATAAAGAATTGCACACAAAATATTTTATGAGACTCTTTCAAAATATTTTCCTTTTCCTAAAAGGAGGAACTTTCTATGTTAAATAGACAAGTTCCCCGTGATGAATAACGCAAGATCAGAGGAGGTCAGCAGGCACCTACTTCTCTTTCCTTGGTGCTGTGGTTCACGTAATATGCTCTCCATGTTTCTTCTTTACAATGATATACCATTGCCACTGGCCTTCTAAATGCTCCTTTAATTTCTTCCCCCTGCTGCACTGTATGATTTTTATGAGGATGAACAAAGAATTACTAGTTCGTTTCGATCAGCAGTAAATCTCTCTTTTGCCCTTGTTGCTTCTTAACTGTACTTTTGGTCTTATTTTCCAAAAATGATTAATTCAAGTGGAAAGATACTATAATGTAGCATCCTTGGATAATACCTCTTCTTTTTGACTAACTGCTATTGTGGTTGCAACTCATGTGCCTTGCACTTGGCTAAGGCTTTGACACCTTTCTTGCAGGATCAAACCAAACCAAGAGTATAGTATAGAGTCCACGAAATGGGTACAGTCACAGAACATGAAATGTACCCAGATTCTGATATTTTCTTTCCTTATTAACTTTCATAAATTATTTCTTTGAACCCAGTTTTGTTACTTGTAGTATAAAAATGTAGCTTAAGAAAAGTTTGTAATTCCCTAGAAATTCATAGGCTAGAATTTGATATTTGATATGGCCTAGAAAATTCCCTAATGGTTCAAATTGTGTAGCTTAGAAATAGACATGAAAATAATTGGTACATTATTCACATATACAAAACTCAAGAATAATTTCCTCATTTTAACATATGAAAAAATACGCTTTTGTAAGAGAGCTTAACTAAGGGACAGTTTGGTTAACTGAGATTGGAAAAGCAGTGTGATATACTGGAGACTTGAGTATCAATCTAATAATCAATATTTCAAGTTTCATTTATAGCTTTTTAATATACTTATTTTTATAACTTATAAGCAATAACCTAAGGTTTGGGGGTCTCAGTTTATTGTGATTTGAGATGTCATCATATTTGTAAAAGCATTATGGTCACTAGTAAAGTCCCTGTATTATTCAGCGTTCTCCAGAGAAACAAAACTACAATTTTGTGTCTATATGTCCCCCAAGAGGAGATTGATTATGGAAGTGCCTCACGAGATTACAGAGACTGAGAACTTCCACAATCTACAAATCTGCAAACTGGAGAATTACAAAAACCAGTGGTTGTAATTCAATCCAAATTCAAAGATCTGAGAACCATGGGAGCTGATGTTGTTAAGTCCTGGGTCAAAGACCTGAGAATAGATGGGCAAGTTTGAGTATTTAAGTCCAAGATTGAGTCTAGAGGCTCAACCACCAGGAGCACGAATGTCTGAGGGCAAGAGATAACGAATGTCCCATGTCCCAGTCCCAGCCCAAGGAGAGACAGAATGAATTTGCCACTCTTTTTCCTTATTGTTCTATAATATTTAGGCCCACAACAAATTGGATGATGCCAGCTTACATCAGTGAAGGTGATCTTCTTTATTTAGTCTTCTTGTTTGAATGCCATGCTCTTCAGGAAACACCTTCACAGACACACTCAGAAATAATGTTTTATCAGTTATCTGGGCATCTGTAGCACAGTCACATTGATGCATAACATTAACCATCACATTCCCCAATCAGACAGGTTACCTCTTTCACACAAAAAGTGGATCAAGTGAGTTTCACAGATTAATATGTTGAACCGTAGCAACTGATCTTTCTCACAGACGCCTGGCTCCAAAGAGAAGAAAAGAATCATGTGTAAGGCATTCACAAACTACAGATGATGTCACATAAATGAGGACAAAGTATGATGTCATGTAAATGAGGACATTCTAGTGTTTCCTTGTGTTGTTTCCCATGTGAAACTCACCTACCTTGAGAAGTAATAAAAGTGGATCCAGAATAATGAAGAATGGAAACTGCACTCTTCATATAGTGATGTTCATATATGGGGAGAAGGGAAATCTTTTTTCTTTGGTGCTATGGTGAAGAAATGGACAAGGCTAGTCATAGACCAAATTTTGAAAAACATACCAATGTTATGGTCTTTAGTTTTTAAATATGCCTCATTTTTATTCACTAAACCCTCTGTTCTCCAAAAGGTCATTGCTCTTGTTTTCCCCAAACAACAGCAATCCAGTCATGGCTGCTGCAAGCAAATTGCCTTAGGTATCATCAATGTCATGGTTTATCATTTAAGATTGTGCTTCTAGCAGATTAATTAACCAATTAGGATAAAAGCTTTTGGGGAAGATGGATGCTTCTCAAAACATCCTACATGAGTGAATGATGCTGTAATGGAAAGAAGGCAGACTAGAATGCACCTTTAAAAAAGTGATGAGGGTTGGGTTTTTTCCTGGACTGTGACACTTCTGTTCTTGAACCACTGTTCTTACAAAAGGAGCCAGGCATTTTGAGTTCCTTTCTTATAACCTTTCCTAGGAAAGAGTGCCTTTCATTTAGCCTGGCTTTTATCACAGTCTGATAAATACGCTGGCTTTAACTTTCTCTGGCTAGTGGTGATGTACAATTACTTACTAGCTGAGACCAAGGTTTGCTGGAAAGTTCCTCATGATATTTGCTCTCCCACATTTTGAATTCCTAAGAGCCTATTACGGAGCCATCTCATCAATGTTTTGTTAAAATTAAAGAAAAACCTTCTCTTTGTTGCTTCAAAGATAAGGGCATAGCAGTGTTAATTCAAGAGCAATAGATATATTAATAGAGTAATAGTAATAGGCAAAGTAGTAGTAACAAACATGAAAATAGACACAATAATAAGAAAAGTCATTATAATAATAATAGTGAAAATGGCTAAAGACAAACCTTGAATAATGGAAGATACAGCAGTTTTAATTTGCGCTACAGCTCCTAGGATTCTTTCTATCTGCAATCTCACGCATACTGAGCCCAGAGTGAGCCTACTTTCTCCCAGGTTGTACAGGTACTTTGGATAGCTCAAGTTACTGCTTCAGGTCATGTCAAGTGGACTCTGAGAATAATGGATGAGACGAAATAAGAAGCTAAGTGAAACAATTATATTACAGGCTCTGAAATTCTTCTTTCACAAACCCTGCCCTTCAGAGGGTTTAGAAATCAAGCAAATTAATTTAAGTAGTGCTTCTGTCTTGTCATATCTCTGATTGCCTAACATAAAATCAAATGATGATCTCTAATGCATTTCTAGTGCAGAGAAAGTTAGACCATGGTTTACACAAAAAGAGCAGCAGATGAATGCATATGTGGTGCTTAGATGTATTCAGCTTTCAAAATACTGAAAAGCCAAAGTGCTATAATGAATGGGCCATATTGTGAAACAAGACAATAGCCTTAATCCAGTGTGCTATGAGAAAATCTCTGGGTAGCAGTTGTTAATTGGCAATTGGACTGCTGGAGAACAGGGGGAAAGGACAATAGGTGAGAACGTGGCCATTGGCAGGGCTCACAGAACCCAGAAGCAGAGCACATTTTAGGGACGAGATAGATTAAGCATGTCTAAACCAGTGTCCACTGAGGCTTTCTAAAAAAATGAAAAAAAGAGAAAAGGAAAAGAAAAAATCAAGATAGTTTTAGTATATGAAAAAATGGGTGCTCAATATTTGTTTTCCTTTCTGGATGGTAAAATAAACTATTAACATTGAAAGTTTAACTCTTCATGAAGATTCATATTTTTTCTATTGTGTAAGGAAAAAATATTCTGATGAAAACAGAAGCAAAATGAAAGAAAAACTGTACAGAAAGAAAGTAAATAAAGATATTCTGCTGTTTATTAAAACTAGTCCTTAGTTGATGAAATCCCAACAGAAATAGCTGTATTCCACTTAGTGGGGTGCAGGGAGGGGGCAAAGCCTTATAATTCATATAAACTAGAAGAAGTATAACAAACAAAATATTGACTATTCTTTCAAATAGCTCAATTGGGAAATAATGATTAGTGTCAGACATAATATCACAAGGTCAGTAACCTTTCATCCCACAGTGCAATATTTTACTGTGTTTGCCCCAGGAATCAGTTGCAATAGACTCTACCATTTGTCATGTACATCATTTGGATTTTCTGAATGTACGAAGAGTTGACCTTAACCATTCTACAACTACTAGGAGTTGAAGGTCATGCCATATGTCACTGAAAAGAGATTTTCCTCTGAATTGGCAACAAACTCTTGACTTTGACCTGCGACATTAATGCCATGATGTAAAATGTTTTCCATCTTTGCAATTTACATAGAAAACACATGTATTTTATTCCACTAGACTGTTATTTTACATCTTTATGAGGATCTTGCTCATTCAAAAGGAAGTATTCAAGCAGCAAGATTTATTTACTGCTAAAACTAACTTCCTTGCAGAGAATACAGTTCTTATACCATTTCTCTTATTTTCTCTACCACATGTTTCATGGCTAGAAAAACAAAGGTGGACATCAATTATTTGAATAATCTGAGAAGTCATAAATATGATGTGGTTGAGAATTGAAAATATTGCTTTTTCTAAAATAGGTAAATATTTACAACCCATATTTCAAAATCTCTTTCTCTATCAGTTGTCACCTTTTCTCTGCATCTGACTTGTTGGAGCATAAAAGAGGAAGGACTTTGGTTAAATACTGTTGCATTTAATATATTAAACATGTCATATAATATTATTATACAAATTTATAAAATGGGTTCTGCCCATTTTATTCTGCCAAATGTTTTGCAAGAAAAAAGCAATGTATTCATTTACCAAAACAGCTAAAGTTGTATTTCATTTAGTTCCAAACCCATCTTTTAGATTTTTCATTTAATTTCATGTCCTATAATACATACCATGTAGATGCAGTATTTGTGCTTCTGAGTAGAAAAGAGAATACAATGCTTCTAAAGTCTCAGCACTAAGAGTGACTAAGGGATCATGAAGATCCTCTACTTCTATCAACTTAGATTCAGAACACTCCCTGGGAGAAGAGTGAGCAGAGAGGTAAGAATAAAATATATTCTTCCCTATATGAATACTCTGACTACTTCTAGTTTACAAACAATGATTTGTGTATTGCAAGAGGTTATTGCAACATTTTTAACTCTCTCTCTCCACATATGTACATATGTGTATATATGTATATATATATATTTATATATGTGTGTATATATATCTCCATATGCATATATTTCATATATTTAATGATGACAATAACTTCATTCACTCATTTTTAATTTATTGTCTCTTCTCCTCCATTATTATTATCTTCCTGTAGGCAAGAAACACTCTGTAGTCATCTTTGTGCATTAACATCTGGCACATATTGAGAGGTAGGTAAATGTCTGTTAGATATTGGTAAGGAAGGAAAAATGAAATTCCATATGGCTAGTATACATTAATTGTAAAGCACTTCATTTTCTTTTTTCTAAGACTTTCTCCTTGTACAGGTACAAGTGTTTGGTGTATTTCAGTGTACCTTGGCTCCTACACTTACTATTATAATTATGAGAATTTGGACAGGATACTTAACCATTTGTGCCTTGGTTTTCCCACATGTAAAATGGATATAATAATTCTACCTACCACATAGTATAATTAGTAGGATCATTTGGGCTACTTGAAGAGTGCCTGGTATATAGTAAATGCTATGATGACTATTACTGTCTTTTAGTTTATTTATCTAAAAATAGGAATAATAATACCTATTTCATAGCTTTGTTAGCCCTAAATGAGACAATAAATGTAAAACATTAACATAATTTTCTGGTAGATTGGAAAAGTGGAGTATGACAAAGTGGATTCAAGGATGACTCTAAGGCTTTTCTCCTAAGCGACCAGAAGGAGGGAGTGGCCATTAACTGAGATGGGGAAAACTGTGGGAGGAGCACCTATAGTAGGAGCAAAGCAGGAGGTCAATATTGGCAATGTTAACGTGGCAATTTTAGTGAATATTTAAATTCAGATTTTGAGTAAGCAACTGGGTACAGAATAGAAAAGATGCAAATCAGTAATTCTAAAATTAAAGTACATACTAGTCCCTGGGGCCTATATTGAATTAATTGAACCTGTTGTATATATCAGTGGTTTCTAATTTATTAGATATTTGGGGCCTTTACAGAAGCTGATGATAGAGACATGAACATATACACACAAAATATGCACACATTTAAAGTTTATTTTTTGGAAATTGATTTTATCCACATAAACCATAAAGACAATGCTAGAAAAATTATGATATTCTCATTCTAATTTTTCATGCAAAATAATGCTTACTTCCTGAAAAACAATTTAGTAAATTATACTAATAAAACCAAATATAAACTATTTCTGCATAAAAGTTATTTTCAATAAGCAGCTGCTGGTGTTTGGCTTATGTAAGAAACTGAAAATATACATGGCACATTGAATTCAGTTATTTAATGAAGTCAGATCTTTTTATTTTGGTGGTAGCAAGGTTTTAAAACAAAAATCCACATATATATATTTTAGCAAATGATATCAGAGGTCTCCTGGTTTACTTCACAAAACCCTTATTGAACTCTATTAAAGACCAACAGCCTTTTCCAAGAATCTGACTTGAATTTCCACCAATATCTTTGTTTTCGCACCCAGGTAGTGGTCTGGTAATGTGTGTATCAACCCTCACAAAAATATATTCCAGCACTGACACATTTACAAAGTTGCATATCTCAGATCCCTTCTTCCAGGCTTGGCCAAAACATTACTAATTTTAGCAGCATTAATCATGGTAACTGCAAAAGCTTGAGTAAATCTATTTTTTCCATTTTTAAAGCCAAATTTATTTTCCAAGTTACCTAAACAGTGATTAAATATAGTCCTCCAAAATTGTTCTGAATCAGTTGTAGCAATGAACAACTGTGAAAAGAAAATTAAGGACACAATTTCACTTAGAACATCATGAAGAGAATAAAACACAGAGATAATTTAACAAAAGAGGTGTAACACTTTAAACCCTGAAAACTACAAAACATTGTTGAGAGAAATTAAATGAAACATAAATAAATGGAAGGACACATTTCTAGATTAGAAAATTTAATATTGTTAAGATGGGAATACTTCCTGAATTGATCTACAGATGCAGAGCAATTCCTATCAAATCTCCAGTTAGCTTTTCTATAAAAATTGACAAAATAATCCAAAACTTCATATTTAAATGCCAGGGACTCAGAATATCCAAAATAATGAACATGGTTTTATAATTATTGCATTATGAATTTGTTTTTTAAATCATATAGTAGAAGAATAAAATTTCAAAGTACATCTATACTGTCTTTTATATTTAACCTATCTAACGACATTTGCTGAAGTGTTTTCATTTCTTTGTGCGCTTGTGAAGGGTCTTTTTGTGTATTCAAGGGCAAACTTTTAACCCTCTGACAAGAAGATCACAACTCTACCTTAGCCTTCACTTCCTGCTAGTGCTGAGACTATAAATCAACAGGAGTGAAAGATTAATTAACCTCTTCTCACATGTTTGCTGGGCATAAGCACAGCCCTGTATATTTTAGTGTCATTATAGATTTCTAGGAATATGTAGGAGCTTTAAAAAGCCCTTTATGACCATTTTATTTTTCTATATTATTCCTAGGTTTTTTGATCAGCTGCTTGCTAGCCTCAACTGGTAGTGCTTTCTCAGGTAACTGTGATGTTAAATAACTGCCACTGATGGTTTTTTAACAAATGCCTTGGGAATAGGGCTGTACACAGAAAGAAAACTAGTAAGATCAAATAAAGACAAACCCCAAGGATGGAGCTTTTCATGGAATTGATAGATAGGTCAAATAGTGAAAATTCTCTGGAGGTAGAATTTTGAAGAGTACCAAGCCCCTTCTGCCTCTGTATATGACAACTATGCTACTGGCTTTCACAGGTACTGTACTTGTGAGGCAGTTCATTTTCAAG
Source organism: Lemur catta (assembly GCF_020740605.2). Classification (NCBI taxonomy): domain Eukaryota; kingdom Metazoa; phylum Chordata; class Mammalia; order Primates; family Lemuridae; genus Lemur; species Lemur catta. The sequence continues at coordinate 61,159,458 of NC_059139.1, read as the reverse complement.
GCTATGGTGGAGCTAGTGAAAGGAATATAGGAGTAGGGAATTCATAAGTTCACTGTTCTTACTGTAATTCAGCTGGTGTTATCTTGTTAAAGAAATTTATTTTTCTTTAAATTGTTACAAGCATTTGGTTAATTTACACAGTTATGAAAAAGTTAATTTAAAAAAATTTTGTCACTGTTTTATTTGCTTTTATGGAAGAGTACAGTGTTGAATATTCTTACTCCACTATTCCAAAAGTGGCTTGCATCATGTTCTTTGAGAAATCTATTAGTATGTCTGTTGAAAGACAAGGATTCTAAAACATGCTCACCTAAGTCATTAGCAACTTGAGATCAAACCATTCCAGTGTTATGTTATCTCAATTTTAGTATATTCATTCTTTACATATTTTATCTCTACTTTTGCTTTCACCCCTTGTGATTTTTTAAAAATGTCTTTTGGTAGTGGGCAAAAAGAAATATCAGTAGATGAGAAGTAATAATGGATGGGCACATGCCATGCATAAATGCATAGGGAGGGACGTTTGAAAGCCTTGTCTTTACAGTAATATCTTTCCCACACCATACATTACACATGTACACACTCCACACACACACACCCATATTTTACAATGTAACTCTGTTTCCAACTATCCTTAAGAGATGTTTCAAAATTTAGATCTCCAAAATCTTAACCTCAACTACATAGGAGAACCATTGTTTAGGCCTTCTTAAGTTAGCATTCTTTACATGATGATAATAACTCAAAGCATAAGTTATAAAATTCAAAATGTTAAAATACAATAAAATATTTTTTAATTATTTTACAGAAAAATTTTCTTATAAGGGCTTTATTGGTTGAATAGTCTAGTGTCTAATAAATATAACAATTCATTATTTTTAAAAGCTAAAAATTAAACAACAAAGCAACTAGAAACTTAGAAATCTATCTCACAGATAGTATGAGATAGATGAGCATTTCTTTAGATTTGTTTCTAAACAAAATTAAATATAATCTAAATATCTAGCAATAGGGAAATGGTTTAAAACACTTAGACACTCATACTCCAAAATATTATGAAAAAATAAGAAAAATAAAAGACATATATACCAAAGTATTGCTATTCATTTATTGCCAAGTGAAAAATAAAATAAGTTAGGGTGGACAATATATTTGTATATATGTATGTAATATGCACTTCCTTTTGTACAGTACACACACATGGATCCAATATATATAGATAAAGATATCTTTACATAAATATATAGTAAAAGACCCTGAAGAATATCATCCAAATTTTCAATCATAGTTACCTACAGTAAGCCAGTAGAATCTTATTGCAAGAGGATCAGGAGTGACATTAAGGTCTTGGTGTTCCTTTTGTGGTTGTTTTTCATTTAGTACTATTATTCTCTAATATTTCCACTTCTTTAAAAGGAGCATTTATCCTTATATTATTTTTATAATTTAAGTTTTATTTGCCACTTAACCATTCAAAAAGTTCACCCACTTAAACATGTCACAATTTTTAGTTTACCTTTTAGCCTAGAAAATTTTTATTTTCCTATAATTACCCCCATTGTCTATTAGTATAGAATTGACTAGCTACCTTTCAATGGCAGTGAATTGATTTCTCTTTGTCTATAAAGCAAACACTATAAAGATGTACAAAATCTAGTACTCGCTAACTTAGTCCAAAACTTCCTAAATGACATAATAGAATGTCTGTATTATAAAAACTTGGAGGAACTCCTTTAATTTGTTTGTTTAGAAATATTTAGACATCTGGCAACTCTGCTTAAATTTAAACAAAACTTACAAAACTGATATGGTTTACTGAGAGGATATAAATAGTAGCATTAGAAATAACACTGGCTTTATTTTTTTTCTATGAAACGTCATATCATACACGGCAACAGAAAAAAATGCTATTTTGCAAGCCCTAAAGTAACTGTTACATGTGTCTAAAAGATCATTTAATTTATTTTTAATGATTTGAATCCTTTCTCAGGGTCAAAGGCATCTTTTACATCAACTTGCTTTTACAAATTAATGTTTTAAAGGAAACAGTAAAAGTCAAGTTGCTTGGGAGTACATTAAATTATATGCTAGTTAATAGTGTAAGAGAGATGGCTTAAAAATAAATTGCCCATAATACCTTTTAATAAAGGAGCTAAATGCACTTTTTTATTCTCTGTTAAAAGCAGATGCCTATTTGGCACTGTTTGGAATCCCATTTGCCATGTATATTTTGATTAATATTATGCCGGGTAATCTGTACTACGTGGTCTAGGTTCAGTAACCTCACTGTAAAATAATGAGCCTTCAAGAATAAAAAATATGCTCACTATAAAGTTGCATATTCTGAGGAGCAGTGAACGTATTCAAATGAAATGAAAAAATGAGGTTTTCACCCAGTAAATTTGCTCGAAGTGAAACTTACATTTCTCAATTTGTATTTAGCTGTCAGTCTGTGCACTAAAAACTGGACGAGCTATCAACCTTTTGCATATGTTTTCTATAAATACCTTTTCTTCTCTGATTCAACTGCCATAGGACCCTGCAGAAGTAGTGGTCTTAAGGGAGCTTACAGCAACTGGGATGCAGCCAATGGCAGTGAGTTCACACACTAAGTGGCGTCTTCAGAAAAGGACCAGCACTCATATTTTATGAAATATGTAACATGATTTACCCAGGGTTGTCAGAAAAGATGAATTTCAGCCAATGCAAGGTAATAAATAGTAATATGTGCTGCATATATTTGACTTATAACCCTTGGCATTTTGAAACAAAATTCTTTTGAAGAATTCATTTTATACGTCATAAACTTTTCTATTGTTTTTCCTGTTTGGGCTGTCTTTGTCATCAGAATTCTTATGAAAGTATTATTCAAAATTGTAAATGAGGCAATATTTTTTAGAATATTCACCTAGGACTTTCTTTCCGGGCACCACTTGAAATAGGAGTTGGTAGTGGAGAAAAGGATTGGTTTCATTAAATCAGAACCTAGGGAAGAAAAAAAAAACCCAGTAAGTTGTTTGTCCACGATTATAGGAAATTCATTATTAAAGTTTAATGTTACTTTCTCTCATGAAGCACTTAACATCTTTTAGAAAGATAGAAAAATGGTTTTGCTATATCTATTTTTACATGTTTAGAATAAAATTTGAAGCCTCAGCTAACGTACAGATGAGAATTTTTTTACTCAGGGTAGAAAATTTTCCATTAAATATAAATGTAGCTTACTTTCCAGATTATCTTCTTTTGATTCCATAGACATTTCACAGACACTACATTTTAACGAACATAGTTCAAAACCTAATTAAGGCTTACTTTGCTGTTGTCCAATGAGCATTTGTTAAAAGATCATTTAGATTGTCATATATAGCTTTGTGTTTCAGTTTACATTTCCTTCTTTGTTTTTCCTCCTACACATAAACACACAAATATTTGTTGAGATTCTCGAATAATATCTTAATTACAAGTATTAATTAATGTTTAGTACCATATTTTAATCATGTATAAAACATAACTTTAAAATCTCCCATCCATGTTTTTGTGTGCAAGATTATATATTTTCCAATAATATTCATAGAGAGATTTCAATATTTGGTTATGTTTATAAAACACAAAATAAGCAAAGAAATACCCCTCCTCCTAAACATACACTGTTTTTCTATATACATATACACTTTCCATGTAATGTAGATACTTCCCCCAAAACTGCATCTGCTGTTTCACTAGTGATTCTATTCTGAAGTTTCTCCCGGCATATCCTTTTGAGTTCACAAAGGAAACTTGAAGCTGGCCCCTGTAACAAGGCCCTGGAGACTTTGCATTTGCAGTAGCTCCTTACATCTCAATAATAGAAAACAAGACATGGGAATAGATATATCTTCTCAATCTTATGAGGAGTGTGAAGGCTACTACTTGAATTATTCATTGAACGGGGAATAGAAAGATTATGTGACCACAGCCCACCTTTGCAATGAACATTTTAACATCATTATAAAAAACATGTATTATGCGGCTCTTACGGTACTGAGCCAGGCACCGAATAAACTGAATTTATGAGAATTGCCCTCTATAAATTACAGATAAGACATAACTGAATATCTGTAGGACAGATAATGAACATCTATTTATGTAAATTATATAAAATACTCATAAATGTGTTAAGCAGAGGTGAAAATGTACACACCGTATTTAAGTAAACAAGATTTTTGGTTTTTTGATTTTTGTTTGGTTCTTATATCAGCTTTTTTAGACCAGGAAGCAATTCTTATTCAATTTTAATAATTAAGAAAGGAGTCAGAGCAAAGAATAATCTTTTGTACTATCCCATCTTAATTAGTTTCCAAGCACCAAAATTTTATATATGAGTAACTTATTCCAAATTCTACCATTGCTACTTTGAAAGGATTTGACATAGATCAGCAATTTAACTTTGTATACACTTTCCTAATTGAAGATAAATTGAGAAGGGAAATTAAGAAGACTGTGCCCATGTTGACACTCAGGTTAGCTAATGATTTCGTTCTTCCTATTTAGCTAAGTCATGAAATGTTGTTCTCCTTAGAACAGTAGAAGTTGTACAGTGGGTACATTGAAGAATTTTTTTTAATTCAATAAGGCATTTACTTAAAGCCAAGTAATTAAGCCAGAATTTTTTTATTCACCTGCTTTATATTTGTCACTATGCTGGGCTCTGAAGAAACTGAGGTGAAAAAGGTGCAGCTTCTGCTTTCAATGAGCTCCTGATTGACAATCAGAAAATAGTAAGAAAGGTTAGTCAAATAATGGATAATTATAATAAAGTACAATGAGTGCCAGCTATGTTGAGAGAATTCAGAGAACTACTCAGCCCAGATTGAAGATTTACAGACTGTTTCTCACAGGATAATCACAAGTTATAGAGACAGAGAGACAAAAGGGGTGGGGGTAGGGTAGGGCATGGGAATAATGCAGCAGGGAGCAGAGGAGCATTACATACAAAAAAAGAACAGTTTGTGCAAAGTCTAAGAGGCATGTAAGAATTCTCTTCTAGGAACTGCATCTGGGGAAGGGAATGCACGATATCGTCAACAGGAAGCTTATCATGAAGACTTGTATGTCAAGCAAAGAGGTTTAAATTTAATTATAATCGATAAAGATATTATTAAAGAACATTAAGCAGGAGGAAGAAGTGATCAGATGATCATTTTAGAGAAATAACTCTGCTAGCAATATGGGGGACAGATGGGAAAGGTCCAAAGATCAGCTAGGAAACCTCAGATAGTAAGATGTGGTTTGCAACATGATAAGTCTGAGGTTTTTGATGTTGTTCTTGTTCTTGTTGTTAGAAGGTATTTTTGCAGTGGAGCAGCCATGTTGTTCCACATAGTAGTCTGCAAAGCATATACATATCCAACACAAGTATTGTCATTTGGCATTTGGACTAGCAAGATTCGAATAGCCTTGGAAAGAATGAGTCTTTATAACCAAGAACACTAGCTTTACTCCCACTCCAAATAAAAATATTAGGAAGATGTTTCATCCAAAGGTTTTTTTTAAAAAAAGATACATTGTTTTCCTAAATCCTTCAGTTATTTAGATAAATCTATAACCTCAATTCTTGAATATTTCCTTAATCCTCCCCAATAAATAGGCAAAAATGACAACAGCCTACTTTAGACATTCCCTATTGCTTAAATTCTATTTTTTGTTCCATATTTACTAGTAGTTAAAAGAGAAATTAAGTCACCTATCTAGACAGAATGATGAGTTAGTGCACAGGGGCCACCTTCAGTGGGAGCTTTTCAGTTCTGCACAAATGACAAAAAAGGACCCAAACAAGGGTATTTGAGGTATTCCCAGGGTCTGACTATAGGAAACCTTTGGTACATAATTTACCTTCCTTGACTGCTGCCTTGAACCCAAAAGCCTACTTGACGATGGTTGTACCAGAGAAATAATTTAAAAGATCACTAACAAGGAACTCAAATGCAATGTTATCTTTGGCTTACCTGCATAGTAACCTGCATACCCAAAGTTATTTATACTTTAGGTAAGGAATCTTTTATTGTTTATTTGAAAGGTGACTAGGAATATAATATTTATTTTCAGTAAACCTATAAAAAGGTAAAAAAAGGAAAAACTAGCATTCAGGATGGGAAGAAAACAGTCAAACAAGAAAATTAAAATCTAATCCTTTAGCAGAAAACTGCTGAGAAAGACAATACTTAGTCTATGGATAGATAGGCATATTACTATATTGCTTCAGGAATAGACTTCAGGTTTGTTGACCTCAAGTCAAGTTGAGAAGTCAGAACCCTCTTATCTTCTTTCTGCATTTTTTCCTTCCTTTTAATGAATGCCTGATTAGATAGATAGATAAAGTTAAAAGACCATCAAATTCAGCTCAGTGGAAAATTAGTCAATTGGAAGATAGATCTGAAGAAATTAATGAGAATACAGCATGGAGAAAATTTAGTTAAGAGAGAGAGGTTATAGACAGGGAGAAAAGAGAAGGTGCAACATATATCAACAAATTCTGGGAAGAGAGAAATTCTAAACAAAGAGTATATATAAAATGTTAGAAAAACAATAAGAATTTTTCAGAGAGACATAAACTCCAGATACATGAAGGATGTCAATCCTCAAACAAGATAAATAAAAATAAGCCAATATCTAGACTTACCAGTCAAAATTTATAATGCCAAAGAAAAAGAGAATATTTTTAAAGTAGTCAAAAAAATTTACCCATAGAAAGTACATTGCCATCTGACTGGCAGCAACAGTGAAAGCTACAAATCTGTGGAAAGATATATTTAAGTGATAAAATAAAATAAACTTGCATAGAATTATATACTCTGAAAATTATTTTTTAATACTAAGTGCAAAGAACATTTTTTAGACAAAAACTGAGAGTTTACTAGTACAAGACCCTCACTAAAAGAAATTTTAAGATGGACTTTAGGAAGACAGAAAATCAACCTAGAAAAAATGGTGAACATATGGGTAAATCTAAAATAATGTTGGTGGCATTAAATAATACTAATTTAGAAGGTTAAAAATGGGGAAAATATCAAGATAGCATAAAAATCCTAGACAAAAATACCACATAAGCTGAGAGGGAGGATGATTAGAGTTAGAGCATTCTGAACTCTCATTTAAGAGCTAGATTGGACATACACAAAATTCCATTATAGGTTGTTTATAGGAAGCTCTTGTAACCATGGCATTGAAACATAGAAAGTAAAGGAGAGGAGCAATACATACAAAAAATAGCAACCATAAAAAGCTGATATAATTATTTAATTTCAGACAAAAAATCTTTAGAGCAAAAGAATTAGTACAGATAAACAGAAACTACATATGTTGTTGTGCTTTAATTCACCAACAAAATATAATAACTCCAAATTGATGTGCACTTAAAAATATAGCTACAAAATATGTAAAGCAAAAATGGATAACTAGAAGAATAAATTACAAGTCCAGGACCAGACTAGGAGATTTTAACATAGTTCTCTTTATATGACAGAAGTTAATAAACTAAGCATCAAACAGAAGAAATTAATGGAAGAATGGCATAATGATAATATCAGAAAATTGTATAATATGAAACAAAAACACAATATTGAAGATCAAACAACAAAGTGAAAATTGTGGTTCATAAAAAGACTCCCCTTACAGCATTGAGAATCCTCTGGCAATACTAATTCAGAAGAATAAGACAAAACATAACAATTAAATAGAAATTAACAAAAGGACATAATGCAGATGTAGTACAGATTTTTAAATAATAATATATGAATGAATCACTTATGCCAATATATTTGAAAATATATAAAAAACAGACAAATTTTCAAACAAATTACATCATATAATTCCATCTGAAATAGAACCTGAAGAGTTCTACAACCAAAAAGAAAAATAATTAGTTATTCAAAATTTTTCCACAAAGAAAGCTACATACAGTTTTACAGGAAAGTTCTACTAAATATGCAAAGAGAAGATCATTTCAATCCTACACAAATTCTTCCATAGAATGGGAAAGGCAGGAAGACTCTCAGATTAATTCTATGAGGATGGTCCATTCTTAAAACAAAATGAGATCCTTATTACAAAATTAAAGACCATTCTCACAAATAAAAATTAATTCTAAAATTTTTATAATGTGAACTGAATGCTATCCCAGCATTCTTCAAAATAGTGAAAAACTATAAAAAAAGAATAGATATTTTATAATATTTTTATAACAGAGTCTAGGAATGTATATGATAAAGCTATAGTAGAAAAGAGAAGAATTATTAGTAAGCACAAATTTCTAGATAGCAGTAATCTTGGTGGAGGAGAAGGAATGTGATCAGGGAGGAGAATATACTAAGCTTCAAAGTTGTGGGTACTATTTTAGTTCATTTTATTTTATTTCTTAGGCTGAGTGGTAAGTACACAAATATTCATTTTATGTGTGCTATCTGGAAAAATTTAAATACCACATATGAATATTTAAATCTTAGGATGTCTTGTTCTTTGTCCATGCTATAAAATTAAGTACATTATTATTTATAACATTATTGTACACTTCTATTTTGACACTGTATTCATTAATTTTATCATGCCTCATGTCCTCAACTACAATATAAACTTACATTACTGCATGTTGCCTTATTCAATTATTAGACTCCTGAACATGGAGATCCTTAATAAATGAGCATCAATTGATTTACTAATAAAAGAATGATTTGTAATAATATTAAGGATAGAGTTGTCTCAGCTAAATCTCTACATTTAACTTAACTTTACATTCACATACTTTAAAGTTGTTGATTAACTGTGCTTACCATTTGTTTCACGTGTTACCCACTATTTTCTTGCCTAGATTCTGATTTTAATAAACAACTCCCACCCCAAAATGATTGTGCTCTGTATAAAACCACATAATCCCTAAGTAATTAATTTATTCTGGGGCTAAGTACAATATCAAGTTAGTCTTTTCCCTCCAAAGAGTCCTGGACCCAAGAGCCCTTCAGTTTTACAATTTGTTGAGATATAACAGAGCTTAGGTGAGCTGATTTTTTTTTTAAGTGAAGAATGAAGCTTTACTAAAATAATTGCATATTTAACCTCTGCCATAGTTTCCACTTACAACGGCATTTAAACCACTATTTAATGTAAATGTTTCTCTTTCTCCATTTTTCTCTCGTAAATGTTTGGAAAATGCTTTCTGCTATAATATTTGAAATGTTTTCAATAACAATAATATACATTTTGTCTGTTAATCCAAAAGAAAAAAAAGACAATGTTTATGAATATCTTCTCAAATTCTGCCAAATAATAGACTATCATTCCTTCTGGTATACCTGTGGAATTCAAAAGTCTCTAAAATAAAGATCAACCAAAGATTATGATATAATTATACTGGCAAAACTATCAATACTAAAACATAACTTTTCCCAAGGGATTTGACATCATGTTTGAGCACTTAATTTACTGTTTCAGAATCTTGGGAATATTTTATTTATTTTCGCAATAGTTATTGAACCTATATTTTAAAATAATGTCTGAATATGAGAACCTAGATATATTTATGATCTTCACAATGGCCATAGTGTCCCTGTGATATCCCCCACAAATTGTTTGATATTTTAACTTTTTTCATTATGCATATAAAGAGAATTTTAAAATAAATGTGCCTTTTAATAAATCATATAATACACTCTGAAATAGAATCATTTCAAGCAAATCATGATAAACAAGTTTGTTAAATTTATTTTGGCTTGTAAGCATTAAATACAAGACTTCTTGGTTTTAGTTATCATTTACCTTTTATCAATAATCTTTTAGTGTGTTTTGGACACAATAATAACCATTTGAAATCTGTATATACTATAATTGTGCTTTCTAGTGTCTTGTATACAGTAAGCAAAAAAGCAGTAAGATTATTTACCTTCTTATTTGATTTCATCATAACTACCATACAGCTTTATTTTTTAAAAAGTTGTATCCCCTCCCTCCACCAAGATCTCAGTGACTGGTACACTAAAACTTACTGTCTGTGCCTTAAACAGGATACATTTGATATAAATGAGAATCACACCATCAAATTGGTATTAACTGATCAATACTTAAGTGCACATATAGTAATAACATTCAACTGGTGTCGGGCAGATGGGAGGAGGGAGAAGGGGGTGGGTATATTCACACCTAATGAGTGTGGTGCGTACCATTCGGGGGATGGACACGCTTGAATTTCTGACTCGAGTGGGGCAAAGGCAATATATGTAACCTAAACATTTGTACCCCCATAATATGCTGAAATTTAAAAAAAATTTTAAAAATAAATAAAATTATAATAGTTAGTAGAAAAATAAATAAATAAAAATAAATAAATGAGAATCAATGTCCTACTCACTTTCACAGTATGGATTTTAACTCCAAAATTTGATTTAAGAGAAGCACTATTTCTGAGGCATTAAACAGAAGCATAGGTCTAGAGGCTCATAATACAGTTGTGCTAAACAGAGTCATTTTGGTTACCACTCAAACTCTACTGGATAGTTTTGACTGCCAAAATCAGGATGCTAAACTATGAAACACACACATGTACATATATAGTAGAGAACTACATGTATATATACATTGGCATGCAAGTTGAAGGGAGCACTCAAGGGTAAGATTTCATAGATGTCTCCTATGACAGTTCCTAATGTGCAGAGATAGGTATTGAGCTTGAGTTACTCATTATTCTTTGTGGTAGATTCACTCTCACCTGTGACCACTGTTTATAGTTTGATGCTAATAAGAAAAAGTGTTTAGTCATGATACGAACCTCTTAATGTCATGATGGTCATGATCAAAGACCACAGCCAGCCATTTTACAAATGCATACCAGGGTTTTTTTTAAATCAAAATAGATAAAAGACGTAGGGTCTCAATTTAAATGTTCTTTCCTCAAGGGAGATGCCTCTGACTCTCTAATCTAGGATAAAACTACTACATTGTGCACTCAGAGCTTTCTATATTTCACCTTCATGGCATGCATAGCATATAATTATGCTTGCTTGTTTACTAATTATCTTAGATTGGATTTGCTATAAACAGAGCCTGAGATGGGATTCATAAGATGAGTAACTTCTTAAGAGAGGGCTTTCAGAAGAAACCTGTATGAGAATGAAGGAAATGGAACAGGGAAAAATAGGAAGTTAAGCAAAGAATGGCTGAAGTTTAGTGTCAGCCTGATCCCACAGGGGAGCTCTGGAACATAAATTGTCCCACAGAGTATATTCTGCCTTAAAGTAAGGTTATTGTACTTTTGTACACAGTATCTGCCAGCCATTGGCTACAGGCTGACTCAAGGCAGTGTTGTGGGCAGGGGAATGCAGGGGGAGGCTTAATTCCTAGGCATCTCCAAACAAATGACTCCACTATCTTAAGAGCAAAACTTTCGAAAATGTTACAGATATGTGTTATTACAGCAAAATCTTACCACAACAGCTAGGGGTAGACACACCAAACCAATAAAAAGGTTCCCAAGAATCTAGGCAGGGCACCAATGAGCTGGTGACAGCTGCCTGTCTTCTTTAAAATCTATAACCCCAATAACGATGATGCAGTTTCAGTCTTGTTTAGGAGCTGAATGACATCAAACACATACTAATGATGCAAGAAATATTTATGATAAGAATGAATAAATAAATGAATCAATGGAATTATCTGCTGGTTAGCAAATCATGCCTTACTACTTTAAATTTCCTGTCATTTTAATAAGAATTGGCCTTGTTTGCAGGTTGAACTTACTGAAGTTCAGGTGTTAACATTGAGTATAGAAAAAAGGTCACCAGATTAAAATATACACCCAGAATTGTTCCTATGATTTTCAATTTAATCATTATTTTTTCAAAATCTACTCACTCAGTGTTTAGGTTAACATATTACTTCTTTGAGTAGTTGGGACATAGATGATACCTATTTATCTAGCAGATAGGTTGAGTAAACAGAAAGACAAAGACACCTACAAATCAAAGAAATGTATTATCTTGTTATGTTACTTTAGTGTTGGTTAATTTATGTGATTAACCTCTTACTATCCACTGTCAATAATTAGTGGCACATATGTTTACATATTTGCAATGTTAATGTAATGCATTATGTACTATTTTTTAACCCCACATTATGTCATGAACATTTTGGTTTTTCTACATGTTCTTTGTATTTATGATAATAGATACACAATACACAAACATACATATGCACACACATATGTATGCATGCATATTCTAATGGATTGTCCTATATGTGAGTGAAATATTTTAATATGGGAATCTTTTATTTTGCTCACATTTTGCTATCATTATTAGAACTACAATGAAAATATTGGAGAATATTTAAGCTTCTGTTTGATTGTCTTTGTGGGACAAAATTAAGAATAAAATATGATATTCAGATATAAAGCAGTTTAATATCTCTGCCATATTACTTTTCAGAAAGGCCGTACTAAATTACAGAGTTGGCATTAATGAATGAATATGGCAATTTCTTTGCACTATAATCAGCATTGCACATTTTGGTTTTTGTTTATTTACTAAACTTACATCTTAAGATTCCTTTATTTTATATTTTTTGATAACTAAAGAAGCTGGATATTTGTCCCATTTATTTATCAATTTTATTTCCCATTTTATAAACTATAATATTGTTTGCCTATCAATTTAATTGGAATCTTGAATTTTTCCTACAAATTTGAATACATATTATCCTTATCATATTGAGGTAAATATGTTTAAACATCCTTGCATCCCACCTGTAAATCCCACTTGATCATGATGTATGACCATTTTAATGTGCTATTGGACTTGTTTTGCTGGTATTTTGTTGAGGAGTTTTGCATCCATGTCCATCAGGGATATTGACCTGTAGTTTCTTTTCTTGTAGTGACTTTGTCTGGCTTTAGTATAAGGATAATGCTTCATAAAATGTGTTTGGAAGAGTTACCTCTTCTTCAATTTTTTAAAAAAGTTTAAGAAGGATTGTTGTTAGTTTTTCTTTAAATATTTCATAGAATTCACCAGGGAAGCCATCATCTGGTCCTGGGCTTTTCTTTGTTAGAAAATTTTTGGTTACTGATTCAATCCCTTTTTCCATTATTGGTCTGTTCAAGTTTTCTATTTCTTCATGATTCAATCTTGGTAGGTTGTATGTTTCTAGAAATTTATCCATTTCTTCTAGTTTATAAAAATTATTGGTTTATAATTATTCTTTGTAGTCTCTTGTGACCCTTTTATTTCTGTGCCACCAGTTATAATGTCATCTCTTTAATTTCTGATTTTACTGCTAATTTTGTTGATCTCTTCAAAATTCTAACTTTATTAATTTTTTAGTTTTTCTATTCTCTTCTTTTGTTCACTTTTGCTTTAATCTTTATTATTTCCTTCCTTCTAACTTTGAGGTTAGTTTGTTCTTTTCTTTCTAGTTTCTTGAGGTGTAGTTAGGTTGTTCATTTGAAATTCTTCTTCTTTTTTCATGTATGTGTTTATCATTACAAATTTCCCTCTTAGTACCACTTTTGCATTTGTTTTTAATTAAGAGTGTAAGATATGGAAATAACATTTTCCACAATGGTTCCAGACACATTTATATAATAATTACACCTTAATGGTTTTCCTTAGAAAGTTTATGTTATCATATAATGAGTTGGTATATAATTATTATTTTTGTTCTTTACCTTCTGTTCCATTCAGTGTTTAAAATGTTGCACAAATGGTGCAATGTTTTATGTTTTGATGCTAAATAACATGGTCTAGTGTATGATAGGAGCAGGTCTCTTTTAATTCAATAATCCGCCATATTCTCTTCTCAGTAAACATTTTTCAGGTTTGTTTTTTAATCAAGAATCATATTATTAAGTTCAACTTTTAATTTAAGGATTTATATTGGAATGGTTTATACACATTAGTTAGAACTGATATTTTTAGTAATTTGAAATGGTCCTTTCCAGGAGTGTGTTTTATATCTCCAATTATTCAAATTTTCATTTAAATCTTTAATGATAGCATTATATAGTTTCCATATAAAATTTCTCCACATATTAAAATTAAACTTTATTTATAAATATTTTATATCTTTGTTATTATAATTAATCTCTCCCTTTTTTATATTTTACAGCTGTTGTTAATTACTGGAATAAAAATGCAAAAATATATAACTTTAAATTATGACTAAATGTTTATAAGTTTGTGATAGATTTGTATTGACAGTCTAAGTAAATAATTTTCTGTGTATACATATATACACATACACATATACATGTAAAATACACACACCTTCAAGATGTATTTTTCCATTATATTTGCATTCTCAAGAAATCTAAATGCTTCATTGATAATAGGGAAGTATTTTTTGTTATTCGGGATTCTAAAATTAATCCATTCTCTTTAGAATCTGAAGACATATGTGACCTATTCTCTTAAAAATGCACACGTATTTACCAAATATGCATATATACACTGAGATTCAGTGCATAAATGTTGCTATTGAATATAAAACTGTTATTCTATTTAACAAACAAAAACTATTTTATTTCATATTATAAAATTCATTTATTAGGATTTGTTTTCAAATTTTCGGCCGGTTGCGGTGGCTCATGCCTGTAATCCTAGCACTCTGGGAGGCCAAGGTGGGAAGATTGCTCAAGCTCAGGAGTTCAAGACCAGCCTGAGCAAGAGTGAGATCCCGTCTCTACTGAAAAATAGAAAGAAATTAGCTGGACAACTAAAAATATATAGAAAAAAATTAGCCTGGCATGGTGGCGCATGCCTATAGTCTCACCTACTCGGGAGGCTGAGGCAGGAGTACCTCTTGAGCCCAGGAGTTTGAGGTTGCTGTGAGCTAGGCTGAGGCCATGGCACTCTAGCCCGGGCTAGAGAGTGAGACTCTGTCTCAAAAAAAAAAATGTAGCAATTACTTTTTAGACATCTGTTAAATTATTACCAGTTATTTTCTTATTTAATCTTTTATGGTATTATGTTAAAAGTTTCTCTGATATTAATATTGATCTTTGGATTTCTAATGGGGAGAATAAATTTTCTACATGTTCATGATGTTCTTTTAGTAGAATACTGAATTCAAATTCACAGTACTTATATCATTGTCATTTATCAGTGAGATGAGTGAGATGTTGGTTTTATCATTAGAAGGAAAGAATGTATTGATGTAGGTTGAGAAACTAGACAGATCAATTAATTGTTTTAAAGAAAGACAGACAAAAAATGTCAAAGGAAATAAAAATAATGGTCCCAAAAGGCAAACATAGCACATAAAACTTTTGTCTAGTGCAAGTGCAATGAAAAATAGTCATGCTATAATATATGGCCAACTCATTTTCAAAAACGTTGCCAAGATACACAATGGGGAACATGTAGTCTCTTCAACAAATGGTACTGTGAAAACTAGATATCTACATGCAAAAGAATGAAACCGGACCCTTATCTTACACTGTACATAAAAATTGTCTCAGAATAGATTAACTTAACATAAGAAATGAAACTAAATCTCTGAGAAGAAAACACAGGAGAAAAGCTTCATGACATTGGTCTTGACAATGATTTCCTGGATATGACACCAAAAGCACAGATGATAAAAGAAAAAATAAAGGGGAACTACATCAAACTAAAACCTGCCCAGCAAAGAAAACAATCAACAGAGTGAAAAGGCAACATACAAAATGGGACAAACCATATGTCTGATAGGCGGTCAGTAATCAAAATACACAAGAAACAACTCAGAAACAAAAATCAAATAACTTGATTGAAAAATGGGCAAAGGATTTGAATAGACATTTCTCCAAGTAAGACATATAAATGGCCAATAGGTACGTGAAAAGATACTCAACATCACTAATCATCAGGGAAATGCAACCATTTCTGCAATTACCAATAACAAACACAATGAACCCTTTGGCAGAATGCTATTTTCCTCATTCTTGTTGAAAATAAACAAAAGAATGCTTTTGGAACCACAAATTTCTTTTATGATTTTATTTTATTATAATTGATTTTCTATTTAGGAAATTATTTGAAGTAACTCATTCTTTATATACTAAATTATTTGTTTTCTATTTGCATACAAATTTAATTATGGATTAATTCTCTAAATATTTCAAAATGTAGAGAGAAAAATATTTTAGATTACTGTAAGATGTGTAAACACGCTCTCTGTGCCCTTGCTATTAAAGTGCTCCTCATCTTGTCATTGTCTTAAACTCCTGTTCAAACTTTAAAACATTTTTAATGCAAAATATTTCTTGATTATACTTGCAACCATGCAGGGAGAATTTGCTCTCCTGCCAACTTTCAAACACTTATATCTTTGTTTCTAGGAGATATAATGGAAATGTATAGGCTTAAGTGCTGGGATAAAAACAAACAAACAAAGATTGAAATCCTAAATCTCCTGCTTACTTTCAATGTGAAACTGACCTGAAGGATTTTGTACCTCAGTTCTCTCATTTGCTAAATGGAATATACTGCCATTTTCTTCACAGGGTTGGTTTGTGTCTTTTAAGAAAGAATGTGTGTTAAATCTCCACAAAATTAGTTCATTCTCACTCTTCTCTAACACCTTTAATGTTTGTATTTATATTCATCATAGAATTTTTGTCTGCTGTAATGTTTTGGCAGTCTGTTTGAGATCAAGGATTGTTTTACTCATCCTAGTTTCTGATTTGACTCAATGAGTTTGGAAAATTAGTCAATGTGCTCTAACCTCTGGCAACCAAAAAGACCAGAAATATACATGTCCAATTAATTCCTAAAAAATCATTGTTTATATATTTGTCTAGAGTGCCTCCCAGCCTATATGTACCTACTATGCATGACCCCTGATAGATGGGCATTAATTTTCCACTTGGTGCTTGCTAATGATGATTGGAAAGAAATAAATTGTTTTGTTGCCTCACTCCAATTTGGAAAATATATAGCAAATATTTTCTAAACCTGATTATGTAAAGTTTTTATTCCCTTTTGTCTTACCTCTCTTCACTGCCAATGTCAGTCTGGACAGTGGCTCTCAACTCTCTGTGACTTTGAGAAATCACCAGGAGCCTTCATTATTGGAAAATCCAAGTGAAACTGCAAAACAAAGTGAAAAGTCATAAATTAAATGATTTTCTCTAAATAAAATGGAGAATGAATTGGAGAGTGAGTCCTGGGGCATAAATCCATGTTGGACAGATCACCCTTACACAGTCCAGATTGCAGTACTTTGGGAGAACCTCACTCTGGGATAGTCCTGAGATTCCTAGGAAATAATATTTATGTCTTGGTCCCTAATCTACTTCCAGTCTTTTCTCATTTATTATAACTCCTCATAAAATTGCTCCAAGAGGATTTTGATATCTCTAATAAGAGCTATGCCAGGTTCAAAGTATTTTTCTGAGGCAAATACAAACATTTTAGGGGTTTTATTCTGGAGTTGAGAAGATTGGGTTGAAGAGAGATCAATAATTTGGTATGCAATATCATTTTTTTGCAAATCTAAAAAAAATAATTCTATACTTAGTACCATATGGAACTAGAAAAGACCCTGAATGTGCAAATCAACCCTAAGCAAAAAGAACAAATCAGGAGGCATCATTTTACCAGACTTCAGGCCATACTACAAGGCTATAGTAACCAAAACAGCATGGTACTGGCACAAGAACAAAGACATAAACCAATGGATCACAACAGAGGATTCAGATATAAAACCATTCTCATATTGCCATCTGATTTTTGATAAAGCAGACAAAAACATACACTGGGAAAAAGAATCCCAATGAAATAAATGGTGCTGGGAAAATTGGAGAGCCATGTATAGAAGATTGAAACAGTATCTGTACCTCTCACCACTCACAAAAATTAATTAAGTATGAATAACAGACTTAAACCTAAGGCATAAAACTATAAGAATTCAAGAAGAGGTTGGAAGAACTCTTATAGATAACTACCTAGGCAAAGAATTTATGAAGACGATCCCAACGGCAACCACAACAACAACAAAAATAAATACATGGGACCTGATTAAATTAAAAAGCTTCTGCACATCCAAGGAAACAATCAATAAAGCAAATAGACAACGTAAAAAACGGGAGAAAATATTTGCATGCTATATATCCAATAAAGGTCTAATAACCAGAATCTACAAAGAATTCAAGCAAATCAGCAAGAAAACAACCTCATTAAAAAGTGGGCAAAAGACATGAACAGAAAATTTTTAAATGAAGATAGACTAATGGCCAATAAATACATGAAAAAATGCTCAATATCTCTAATCATCATGGAAACACAAACCAAAACCACAATGAGTTATCACCCAGCTCCAGTGAGAATGGCTTTTACCAAAAAGTCTCAAAACAACAGATGCTGGCTTGGATGCAGAGAGAAAGGAACATTCATACACTGTTGGTGGGACTGCACACTAGTACAACCTCTATGGAAAGTAGTACAGAGATACCTCAAAAAACTAAAAGTAGACCTACCATTTGATCCAGGAAGCCCATTGCTAGGTTTTTACCAAAAGAGAAAAAAGACATTTTATAAAAAAGACATCTGCACTCCAGTATTTATAGCGGCACAATTCACAATCACAAAGATGTGGAAACAACTCAAGTGCCCATAAATACATGAGTGGATTGATAAAATATGGTATATGTAACCCATGGAGTACTACTCAACCATTAAAAAAACGGTGAACAACCTGGATGGAACTGGAGACCATCCTTTTAAGTGAAGTAGCACATGAATGAAAGAACAAAAACCACATGTACTTAGTACTTAGTTGGAACTAATAGATCAACACTCAGATGCACATATGGTAGTAAAATTCAACAGAGATCAAGCAGACGGGAGGGGGGAGAGGTGATGGGTAAATTCATACCTAATGGGTACAATGCACATTAGCTGGGTAATGGACACACCTATAACTTTCACTCAAACTGTACAAAAGCAATTCATGTAACCACAATGTTTGTACCCCCAAAATATTCTGAAATTTTTTAAAAAATGAAATTTATGGTCTTAAAAAAATTGATATTGTAGATTTTTATTCATGCGAGATCATTGAGGGAAATAAGCAACTTCTACACAGCAATAAACAAGCCATCTTTAGATCAAGATGTTAAGGCTAGAGAAGAGAGGAAGGGTGGGGAGGACTTAGGTTATATTTGTTAGAGCTATTATTCCTGTTGTTTTGAGTTGTTAAAGCTGTTAATACTATTGTTTCTAACAAATAACCAAAGCATGAAGACATGAAGACACATTCCTAATTACATGGAAAATTGAGTCTCTGCTCTACATTTTTCTGCCTGCCTTAGAGTCAATCTATTGCTATTATTAACATCAGTTAAACTATTTCTCTATTTATTCATTTGCTTTGCCAGTAGCCTATAGCAGCCATACCATGTTGTCCTACAAATAATAATCTTTCTAAATGTCCAAAAGATGTTGTAGCTAAGCCATACAAGTTCACCATAGAAGGGACCCATATGTTTTCACACACACAAAGGCAAAGAAACACACACACACACTCACATACTTTCTCCCACACATACCCATAAATGTTTTTCCTTTTTCTTGCTAGAAAAAATGATAGATGTCAAACAAGGATTAACCTCCATTTTGAAAGAAGGGCAATGGAAATCTACTTGCAAGTACAAAATGTATTTTGATTATACCTAGAATTGTTCACACTATTTTCAAGAGGATAATGTCCCAAGAGGACATGGAAGTTTTATTGTTCTTTTGTAAATATTGTATCACATAATTTTCCACCAAATACGTTAAATGTTTTACTTATAAACATTACTTTGTAGCATAATTTTTTAGTAGGCACATCGTCTAGTATTCCACTTACTAAGCAAAAAAAAAATAATGATTTAATTACCAAAATTAATGCTACCACATAAATTATGTAGTCTTTATGCTTTAAAATATTGGTATAAATTCCTGGTAGAAATCACAAAGACATTTTCTGCTCTTGATAAATTAATCAAATAATGTTAAGTAATTGTCAGTAATATATTTCTTTGGGTCTCAAGCAAGCAGCTACCTACATGGAGCAGTAAGTGGGGAAAAATCATTTAAAAGATAATCCTGTAAGGCTAAACTAGAAAATTGTACATATATATATGTATATATATATATATATATACCTTAAAATGAAAAATATGAGTTAATTGTTACAAATCAGAAGCTCATGGATTGGCAAAAAAAGTCTATCATAGAAAGCAATCTATTAGAAGCTAATCTGAAACCAACCAGATGCCATCTCTAATAGAATTGAATAACCAAAAAGATTTAATTATTTTTCAATAAACAGTTATACAGTTTATTGTCCTTTTCTGATCTTTCAGGTAAGGTTAGACTCTCATTGACGATATTTTCATAAAACAACACCAGTTGAAACCATATTTACACAAGAGTCAATCTAAAAAATTTCCCAATAGTCAAAGCTAAAACAATTTGAGCAAAAAATAGTTAACAGTAGTATTGGATTTTTAGCAAAGAATGAGATAAATACCCTTGAGTATTGGGTATTTTTGGGGTATATATGGCTGAGTTCATATTGGTTTTCTTAATTTTTAAAATTTTTATTTTAGAATTATTATACAATAATATTTATTTTTTTCTTTTGATGTACACTTCAATAAATTTTAGCATGTGTGTGAATTTGTGTAACAGCCACCACAATCAAAACCCAGAATAGTTAACAAAGAATTCACTGGTGCTATCCTTGTATAGTCATGTCCTACCTTGAACCTTACCTCTGACACCATCAATCTAGTGTCTAAAACTATATAGCTTTTTTTTTTTCTTTTTGAAAATGTCATACAAATAGGATTGTATAGTATATGACTTCTGAAACAGGCTTCTTTCACTCAGCTTAATACTTTTGAGATTCTCCCCAGTTATTCTATGTATCAACAGTTTGTTCTGCTTTGCTGCTGAGTTGTATCCCATTGTATGGAATATACAGTTTATTTATCTATTCATCCACTGAAGGACATTTGGGTTATTTCCAGTTGTTTTGTTTTTGCAAATATGAATACAGCTGCTATAAGCATTTTTGTACAGATATTTGTGTAAATTCAATTTGGGGAGCAAAATACCCAGAAATGGGATGGCTGGGTTATATGGTAAGTATATGTTTAACTTTATAAGAAACTGCCGAAACATTTACAGAGTAGCTATACCATATTCATTCCCACCAGCAATGTATGATCTCCACTGTGTCAGTGTTCTTACCAGTCCTTAATATAGTTGATATTTTTTTTAGCAATCTAATAGATATGTTGTGATATCTTATTCTGATATTAGTTCACATTTTCCTGATGGCTATTGAGGTTGAACTTTTTTCCATGTGCCTTTCCCACCACTGCATGTCTTATTACAAGTGTTCATTCAGTCCTTGGATGAATTTTTACATGTGTTGTTTTCTGATTGTTGAATTTTGAGAGTTCTTTACATATTTTAGATGCATGTCATTTGTTGGATACATAATTTGCAAATAATTTCACCCAATCTGTAATTTGTCTTTATGCTCTTAACAGAGTATTTCATAGAGGAAACATTTTTAAAATTTTTATATAGTCTAATTTATCTATTTTTTCTTTGATAGATCATGCTTCTGATTTTGTGTTTAAGAGTACTTCATTTAACACCAGGACACGAAGATTTTCTCTTATATTTTCTTCCAAAAGTTTCATAGTTTATATTCACATTTAGATCCATGATCGATTTTGAGTGAATTTTTGTATAAGGTATAACACTTAGGCTGAGGGTCATGTTTTTAACATATGGATCATAAACTGTTCAAAACAATTTGTTGAAAAGATGATATGATTTTGTTAATTCCTTTCTCATATTTTTCAAAATCAAATGGCCATATTTGTATGAATATATTTCTTAGCTCTCTTTTCTATTGCTTTGATCAATGTGTCTATCTTTTTGACAATTTCTCACTGTCTTAATTATTGTAGCTTTATAGTAACTCTTAAAATAAGTAATCTGATTCCTCCAAATGGATTTTTCTTTAGAAGTTTGTATTCAAACTTTTTAAATAAATAAATAAATGAAGAAAGAGTAAAACTTTCTTTCAGAAGAATTGAAAATGGCAAATATAGAAGGAATGAGGGAAATATAAAGTCAGCATTAGAACACGACAGTAATAATTGTTTTAGGCAAGATCCACTAATGAACGCTAAAATTTGTATTCGGCAAAACTTTAAGGAGAAACAGTACTTCTAGGTATCTTCTCAAAATATTTATAAGTTACTCTTGTGGCCTTAATGTATATTTTCAATTTTTTTTATACTCTTCCCTGCAAGAGATGAAACTTAATTCTCCTCTCAACTGTGGGCTGGATTTAGTGACTCACTTTTAACAAATAGTATATGTAAATGTAAAAATTCATAATTTTACAGTAGCAAACCTGGCAAGACAGCACTTTAACCAAGTGCTCACAGTTAATAGCACCAGTAATAAGGCATTTGATATCAAGTACCCAAATAGGATGCAGTGAAAAGGGTATATCACCTCTGTGGCATCCTTTCCAATCTCAAACCAATCATGAGAAAACATCCAACGAACCCAAATGACTAAAGAATACTGACCAGTGCTCTTCAAAAGTGTCAAGGTCATTAAAGACAAGGAAAGACTGAAGGACTGTCACAGATGGGAGGGGTCTACAGAGATGTGAAGACTAAATGCTATATGCAATCCTACATAAAATCAGGGAATGAAAAACCAGTAGAAAAACTGGTGAAAACCAAGGAAAGTCTGTAGTTTAGTTAATATTATTGTGCTAATGCTAATTTCTTAGTTTTGATAAATATACCATGGTTATGTATGTTGTTAACATTTAGGGAAGATTTATGAAGGGTATACATGAATTCTCTGTGCTGTTTTTATAATTCTCTGTAAATCTAAAATTATTTCAAAATAAATAAAAGTTTAAGAAATAATGTTTCCCTTTTTAAGTGATAAATAATAAAGCATTAATAACCAGAAACTTAACATTCTTTTTGTTTACATCTTCTATTAAAGGAATTAATTATAAGCAAAACACAATCTTTTCACTCACATAAAACTTATATTTTCCCATTTCTTAAGTTAGTAACGTCCAGCAGTAAATAAAAATTCTGTGTTGCATATACCATAGTCCCCTCTTTAATTACTTGGGATAAGTTCCATGACCCCCACTGGATACCTGAAACCACACAGAGTACCGAACTATACATACATACATACGATGAAGTTAAATTTGTAAATTAGGAACAGTAAGAGATTAACAATAACTAATAATAAAATAGAACAGTTATAACAATACACTGCAATAAAAGTTATGTGAATGTGGTCTCTCTCTCTCTCTCTCTCTCTCTCTCTCTCTTTCTCTTTCTTTCAAGTACAACTGACACTGCACAAAGAGAAATCACAGTTAAAGCAGGACAACTGTATGTTCTGCTGTTAAAAACTGTGGTGTATACTCTTGGAGTGTATATGTATTGCTGTTGCTGATGTTTTCCCAGTTTTCCTTTCCTTTGATAAAAAACACATTGATTTTCCTTGGGGAATCCCTCTCTCTCACACTAAGTTCATTTGGTTTTGGATGGGGCAGTATCAGGGCTGGGTTCAATGTGTTCCATATGCCTCATCCTACTGAAGGATTCCAGGATAAGTATACCACTTGTGGTCCAATCAGGGATAATTCTAGGACATTTTTAAGGGCCTGAAAAACAGATATCTCGCATTGCATTGAACTATTAGGATTGATATAATCTTAATCATGGAGTTCCTTGGGCCCACAGGATGGAGTCTGGAGATGGAATCAACACAGTGGAAAGCAGACCAAGGGATGAGATGAATGAGAAAGAAAGAGAAATACCTGATCTTCATGGCATTTTTTGAGCCACTTTATTTAGATTTGTCTTAACATCATCAGCCTTCTAGAAAACTGACCCCAGACTTTTCAATATTATGAAATAAATTTCTTAATTCTTCTTTTACAATTTTTTGGGAAATTGAAGTTAGGTCATATGCAATTTGCATCAGAAAAAGTTCTCTAAATTATCGATGTCACATATTAGATAAAATAAACCTGAGGTACACGTGTCCTTTTTTAGAGAAGAGATGAAGCAATGATGATTTATTTTTAATCCTATTGATTTATTCCAGATCCATTCCATTTAAAGGTGAAGTATAAGGTGACAACCCCGTCTTTTTTTTTCCAGTTGCACACAACACAGAAGGTATTGTAAGAGAGCCCATGACATGGGCCCTGGTAAGGAACAATGCAATCAATCAATTCTGTAAAAGTAATAGATAACTATGTAAGCAATATTCAGAAACTACAGAGAATATGTTAGACAGCATCTAGAAATGAGCCCCAAATGACTTATAGAATTCAGGGTCAAGAATCTTTACAATTTTATATAGGATATAAATATATTATCTTCTGATTCTGGAACCAAATTAAAAAAGAAGCCATAAAAATAGAGGGTTTTATAGAAGCAAGACTTTGAGCAAACAAAACCATGCCCCTGAACTTGTAATTCCACCCATCTATTCAGCAGAAATGGCATGGATGAAGAAGAGTGTGTATATCTCATCTGCCTTCTTGTGCAATCTATGCTTTCAGTTTCATACAATTTCCCCAGTTAATCTGAAATGCTACAATAAGTATATAACTCCTAATTTAAAGTACAAAAAGAATGGACTTGTTGAGTTATTTCATAATATTCTCAGAAGGAGAACATGTGCTATCGAGAAAAGATCTCTAAATTGAGGTTATAGTATTAGTACACTCCTTGAAAACCATAACAGGTATGAGAAGACTACATCCAAGACATGCAGCTGACATGATTTTCAAATCAAGACTTACTGGAATCCTTTTCAAATAAATCAATTTAGCATTCTTTAACTTTCTTACTCTTGACCAACCCCTTACCCGCTCCCACCCTTGTTTACCCAAATGGTTCACAAATTGAATTGCATAGGGTTCTACATGGAAGATTTACAAGGGCATGGTAAGAGGGCTGGCAGATGTTCTTCAGTTCACTCTTTGAGAGGGAAGGGCATGTGGAAATGACACTGGTTTGAATGACATTTGGAGTAATGGCCTGCCATTCTGCTGGCACTTTTAGTGTTAAGCAAGTGATCTGCAAAGTAAAGTGGATTCACAGTTAGAGTCAGCACCAGTGCACAGGTCGCCCGTAAAAATAGAAGATTCCATTATTCTTCAGGCTCCCTAGAGGGAGCAAGGTCTCTAGCATCATTACCAGGACTAAATCTGACTTTTCTACCTCCCCTAATTTCCTCCTAGTAATTATAGGTCAAGCACTCTTTTGTAAATTATAAAACCTTTGTTCTTATCAAAAATGAATAGCTGAGGAAAAAATTATAAAAAGAGTCCAAGGAAAAAAATTTCAATTAGAAAACCAAGCTAATTTGGTATGACCAAAGACTGTCAGGCATACTGACAGTGCTCTATTATGCAGTCATTTGGGCTCTTTCAAATTAGTTATGTTAATGTCCTGTGAGTGAATGTAACACTTGGATAGGACAAGATTTCTGCAATTAATTTCTGCAGTCAGTGGAGAGACAAGCAAATTTATTTTCCCCCTCTCTGGGAATTGGTAGTGGAGGGTGTGAGGTAGCGAAAGTGCATTTAGGAACAGAGTACAAGCTAAACACAAGCCCTAAATAAAGCAGAAACAATGGGAGCCAATGCCTCCTCATTCATTCAATTGACAATGTTTTGCAGCTTAAACCTGTTTTATTAATTATGTTTGACATTTCCTTAATTAGTTTCATTTACACCAAATCAATCCCTACTGCTGTATGGCATCATTTATCATTTTGAAAAATTTGCATACTGAGTGCTGACTTTTCCTACTTAATTATACATTAAAAGTGTCAAGCGCGCTTGCTGCCTGGCATTATCTGCGGCAGAAAGGTTTGTGGCTGGACGGTGATGGTATTAATCATTAAGAGCCCCCAAGTGCTTCTGGGTAATATCTGGGGAGTAGAGTGGCTCTCATTTTAACGCTAGAGAGCAGAAGTGCTTTTGTAAAATGACCCAGAGCAAAAACAAAATAAATGACCTAAAACATCCGGTATACTATAATGCTTTGCTCTTTCAATAAAAATATACTTTGGTGGGAAGGCTTACTATTAACTATTCATTTTCTGTAAATTTAAACACTATGAATCCACTAATAGTAAATTTGTGATCTCTGCTTGGACTTGAAAACAAGATATTTTGGTTGAATGTGTAATGGTGACTTGGTAGTTCTAATACATGCCAACTCAAATGTGTTACTTTACAAATGAAAGCTAGAATATATAGTATACTATTAATGCAGTGATTGATGTCACTCATTTCTTTTCTAGTTATAACTTTCAATGAATAAGCAACCATTTTTCACTGAACAACATAGAACACAACTGATCATAGAATATGGCTAAAAATCTAATACTGTAATAGAACTTCACTCGTATACCCTAATAGTTAGATTTCAATATTATAGAATTTTCAGTGATTAAAAAAAATGGCTTTATAATTTTTAAACACAAAGCTTGATTGTGAGCAATAGTAATGAAAGAGTTAACAAGAACCTGTTTGTAAATTGTATATCAACTATGCCTTCATGTCAGAACTCAAACTTACTGCATTTAATATTCAAATTCATTTTCAAATACTTGCCCATTAACATAATATATGCCACTTTGCAAGCCTGGTCAGAGAAATCTGTAACTAAATAATTTTCAAGTTTCCTTCATATCAGATGCATTATATGCAGCGTGAAATTATTTCCCCACTCTGTGCCTTTGCTGAACAGCAGAAAAGCAACACACAATATAGTGGATATTACTGCAAGTGCATTACATTCTTTAGGAGCTACTATATATGCAGAAAAGTTTATAATTGCTAATTTTAAGTGAGCATTTAATTGCATGGCTTGTGTATAATTGTAAAGTTAATATGCAATTGCAATACAGCATTACTTAAAACTTAGAAAAGAGGAATGTATATGGCACAAATATATTTATGCAAATATTATAAATAACTCATTTATGTTTTCAGTTAAATATGCTGTGTTTCTAATAATACCATCATTAAATCTACTTTTTCCACATGAAAATAATGCAATAATGAAAATATACATCTAATTTAAATGTATAATGTTGAAAACACCAAAATGATCCATGTGTCTGTAGATAATTCAGTTCAATTTTAAAATAATGTTGAAACCAATAGTACAGTTTTTATAGACCTTGTGTCTCCTAAATTTTATATCTTTAAATGTATACTTATATTCTTTCTTGCCCTTTTAGTCCCTCATTCTACTTACAGATTTTAAAAGGGCAAATAGCTTTTTTTATTGGAAAGAATAATAAAATATCATAAATAATGATGATGATGATAATAAGGGATAACATATTTTAACAATTATCATGTACCAGTCACTGTGCTAAATGTCTCATATTTATTATCTTAATCCTCACAGTAAGCTGATGAGACAGATATATAATTGACCCACTAAGGCTTACAGTTTTAAGTAACCAGTATAAGGTCACAGATCTAGTAAATGGCAAAGTTCAGTGTCACAAGATTTCTCCTCCAAAGTCCATGTTCTCAGGGATTTTGCTGAACTGCATATGTTCATAATATTCCACAAACCTCTAGATGTGTCTATGCTATGAAAAAATGGATATCAGCTTTTTGAAACTGACTGATGTGCTTAAATCCAAGTCTATCACTTACTAATTATATGACTTTGGACAATTTACTTAAATTTCCTGGGCTCTTTTCTCATTTATAAAGTGGAGACATATACCAATTTCATATAAGCGTGGGTCATGTCATAATAGGTAAGTGATAGAGGTGGTTTGTCTTTTCCCCATGATATGTAAAACATCTGTTTAAATTTGACCCTTCAGTAAGACAAGCTCTCCTTTGTCGGCTTTGTTCACTGTGGTTTTCCAAGCATCTAGAACAAAGTGGGCACATTGTAGAAACACAACTGTCCATGAATGAGTCTGTGCAATGGAAATGTTTTGTGATGTTGAGTACTGCAACTGATCCCCTCCCTCAGTGTCGAACAGTCTTCTTCCCCCCAGTCCCTACAATCCACCCAGAATCCAGTTTATTTGGGAAAAAGTTCTCTGCCTTTTTCTTGTCTACTACTCCTCCACTGCATTCTTACTCCATGTCCAGGGCCAGGGAGCACTTCTAATGCTCCCTCACGGGTGAACCTGCTTGGAGATTGAGATAAGGGCAGAGGTTAATTTATGTTTGTAATTTAATCAGAGCTAACTCAAAGAGTTAAACCCAAAGAGAAAGTCAAGATTTGACTGCAATTCTTCACAAACAGCATATTCCATATCATGTGTTTATGTAATAGTTTTAATATGAGTTGATAATCTGATCTAAAAACAAAGACAAAATTTATCCAGAGTATTTAATATTGATTCCAGTATTTTGGAGGGTATTTGAAATTGCAAACATCAAGATTATAAAAGTAGATTCTTCTTGGATTTCATTTCATGTATTCAAGAGAAAATCTTCAACATGTGAATTGAAATCCAAATAATCACACATTGAAATAAAAGTATGCATGCATGAGTCACATAAACATAAATTTAGTTTATAAACACACCTCACACAGCATTGCTTGCTTCACTATATTGCGTAGCTTCACCTGCATGTGATCTTTCAAGTATAAACACACATACACACTACAAATACACAGTGTGTGTGCACATATATACACATTAATATATATACACACACATACATATACATATATATTCTACAGTTCAGAAACTCTCGTTAAAAAATTAGCAAAACTCATTTACTTGGCTCTTAAAAGATTCATTAACCTTTGTCTTCTTTTAAGAAACCAGGAACTATTCTAAAACTGACATTGTCATTAAAAGCCAATAGGAAGTAACCATTTTTAAATTAAAGTCATTAGATAAGTTTTTCAAGAGTTAAAAAAAGATTAGAAAAAATTCAAATGAGAAAAATAATTTTGCTTTGGGTATAAAAAGACCTCAAGGGGAATTTCTCAAGTTTTGTTAGAAAGTACTCTTTTGCAATCAGAATCTCTCTATGAAATTTCAACCTGGAGTATTTTTAAAGATTTAACTCTTTCATGCTTTAAAATGAAACAACTCTTTAATAATTAGTATATGGTTATCATGTTACACAATGAAGGAAAAATAAATATCATACAATTCATACAATAGGCTAAAACATTTCTCAGAGACAGAGTTCTAAGAACCACATTAATATTTGATGATTTGTTAATTTTTCATTAATTTTTAGTTATATATTAGTACAAAAATTGCACTTCCACTATCATCAAGGAAACACTAATATCCTTCTTACCTTGTTTCCTTAGAGTATAATTCCTTAGATAATGACATAAACTATGTAATTCTTCATACGTGAACTGACTATTATCTTTCTCTACTGTTGAAATGATGTTATCTTTATTCTAGCACTTTTGCCTAGACCTTTTAATACCATGGCTTCCTACTGAGAGGAAAGGCGCATGTTTAGATGATGACTGGCGAAACCTAAGAGTGTAAGTGGTGGTTGTGGAAGTTTTAAACCGCGCAAAGTTAACTCTAGCCATAGTTTCATAACTAGCACTCTATAACACTAAACTTGATAATATTGGACATGACTTTGGTATATAATTTAAACTATTTCTCTTTCATATTTGGTTGACCAGAAAATCACATAAACTGGCATCAAAATAATGATTCCATCGTTAATTCCTTTCATTCTTTTCACATTACCCCTGTCCTATATCATATTATTTTCCCTTAACATTACTAAAATAGCCTTCAGAGAAAAACATCATGCAAGTCCTATTGCAATAGCTAATTCCTATTTCTACTTGTATACCCACTACCAGATTTTTTTTTTAAATACCTCTCTTATTCTGCAACTTCCCATCTCAAAACATTCTAACTTTTCATGTTATTTACCAATTGTTATATGCTCCAGTTAGGTAAAAACCACTCTACCTTAAATACTTCTGGGTTTCACACATTTCTGAGGCTTCTAATATAGCTTTGCTCTAATTTGGAATACTCTGCCACTTGCTACCTGCATATCCATTTCATAAATTGTGTTCTCAACTGAAAGTGGTATCTCATCTCCTTGATTTCCTATAGCATAGCCAACACTATATATTAGTATTTATAATTTACTCGATAGCATTTTTGTTATAGTTTACTTTTTGCATGTGTTCTTCCCCAACCTATATTGTAAGTTTCTTGAAAGATGATACTATGATTTCTTTTTCTTCATATATACAGAGATGCCATGGATATTGCAATGGATATTGCAATTGATATTCATTTCTCTAATTCCACACCTACATTAGGAGTCCTTTAAGGGATAATACAATGCTTAGCAAAATTTCTGGTTCACAATCAACATTCAAGAAATTCTGCTTGAATATTAAATAAAACAAAACTTCTCTTTTGATTTCTTATTTCTATACAACTAGATAAAATTAGGCATACATAGAAAAAAATAAAATAAAGTATTATTATAAAATATTTAGTCCTTAAAAGAAACTTGCCATTTCAGTAAATCCTTAAGGAATTTTCTCTGGAATTTAAACAACTATATTAGAAATTAATATATTTATGTAATCACTGTTATATAATTTGAGTATTTTAAAAGTAGAGTACACCTGCATTTAACTCTTTCTAGTACATCTCTTACAAGAGAAAGCATGGAATGACTTTTTATAGCAGGGGTGACTTGGAATATTTACAAATGTTTAGTATTTTAACAATGAGAGACAAAAATCAGACATTTCTGAATACAGTATTTTTGAAGGCTACAATAGAAATCAAGAATACAGTATCACAGTCAGGAAGTGTTTGACACAATTAAAGGTCAAATTGTGTACTCAAACATTTCAAGTGTCATAATTGCAGGTTATTTAATACTGTTCAGTCTATTTCTAAAGTCCTGAGTCTGCAAAAGGCAGACATAAGTAGCAAATAATAAACTATGTCTCAAGAAGTAAGACTAACCTAAGGCTGGCTGTTATGTCCAGGGATTTGGCAAATAATGCATTATTAGACAAGTAAGCAGCAGCCCAACATGAATAACAAAAAGAAATAATGAGAGAGTAATGAAAATAACATTTTGACAGAGATCCTTTTGTTTGTTTGTTTGTTTTTTTGTCTTAATGGATAGCTTGCTAAAAATCTAATATAAAGAAATAAAGGCATGATATTTCCCTTCTTATTCATGAGAGTTAATCTTCTTTATTGTCTAACTTTGCTGTATAAAAAGAGAAAGGAAGATTGAAAAGGAGAAGAGAGGAAAAAAGAAAAGAGAAAAAGAATACCAATGAATTTTTTATTACCTTTAATTAAAGAGTCATTATTGGCATGAGTAATATTAAGCCAACAGCTATAGATTAAGACAATTTAAGGTAAAACATCGAGGCTAACTTTCAAATTGAGAATTCAAGCTTTTCCTTTAACTGTGAATTACTAAAATTTAGTTTTAAATTCCCAAAATATTCTTTCCTCTTACTCAGGACTCTTCCGTTTGCAGATAAAAAGCTATCCAACTTGAATGGCTTAAACAAAAAAGAGAAAGTATCGGTTTATATAAAAAAGTCCCCTGATAGATAAGAACACTGGGAACTCAGTGCCCTCAAGACATTTCTCTCCATCATTTCCTGTGTGGTGACAAAGATGGACAACAGTGGTTCTTTGGGACTTAATAGTACCCGAAATAGCTCAAGCAAAAGTTCTGGAGTTTTGACTGTCACATTTTATGTCACATACCCAGTCCAGAACCAATTAGAGTGATGGCCAGGGGAATACAGTATATTCATCAAGTGGGTCTGAGAAACATGCTGGTCTGAGAAACATTCCATTCTGAAGCCAGGGGCTGGGATCAGCCTCATAGGAACCATATGGAATCGGTTTGATCCACCAAAAGAAAAGTTGACACCAATAACATGAACATAAGAGAGAAAAAATTTTAAAAAACTTGTTGAAGAATAAGATTGGGAAGCTTGAATTCTCAATTTAAAAGTTAGCTTTGGGCCAGGCATGGTGGCTCACGCCTGCAATCCTAGCACTCTGGGAGTCCAAGGTGGGAGGAGCTCAGGAGTTCGAGACCAGCCTGAGCAAGAGCAAGACCCTGTCTCTACTAAAAATAGAAAGAAATGATCTGGACAGCTAAAAATATATATAGAAAAATTAGCTGGGCATGGTGGCGCGTGCCCTGTTGTCCCAGGTACTCAGGAGGCTGAGGCAGGAGGATTGCTTGAGCCCAGGAGTTTGAGGTTGCTGTGAGCTAGGCTGACGCCACAGCACTCTAGCCCGGGCAACAGAGTGAGACTCTGTCTCAAAAAAAAAAGTTAGCTTTGATGTTTTGTTTTATCTGTAACTTTTGTCTTAGTGTTACTCATGTTTATATATATGCATATAAACATATGGTGTGTGTATATACATATACACACACATTCCCCAAACTATATGTACTTACCAAATACATATTATAGATAGATAGCTTTTATATATCTTTTGTTTAGTTGGTTATTATGTACACACATAATTGCTTAATAAGAATAAACATTATAACATTTCATAAATACCTCGCTATAACCACTTTCCCAAATATATTAAATATATTAATAGTATTTATGTTATTACATAATTACATATTACATTCTGACTGGGTATCAATATCAGTAATTTACTAAACTCTGAATTATTCAGAGTTGATCAAAAGAAAGTATAGTATAGTCTGTTAGTTGACATGGTTAAGAAATAAAGAATTCTAAAATAATGTTACCTTTAATTCCTTATATGTTTGGCTGCTGAAGTCCTCTGTTGGAGTCATTGCCTTCTATTCGCCGCTTCTGAGATCCAAGCATGCTTAGATATATTTGACAGACTAGCAAAATTTCATTTGCAAATAAGCACAGAAGAACCCTGGGACAGAATCTAAACTGTGTCCATTCTGTGGCTCAACTATATCTAGGCATATCTGGTAAACCAGGGTGAGTGGAGAAGAGCCTTATGGAGCCAGCCATAGTAAACTTAAGTCAGCGTCATATCCCCAGGCATACCAGATGAGAAGTCACTCTGAGTACAACCTGGTAGCTCTTGCTTGATCCACTGCCAGTACAGTCTCTGGATGCATGACCAGCAAAAGAAGGCTAAAGTAAAATTTGGAAAACTGCAACACTTTGGGAACACAGCAGCATTCCCTCAGGCTCCTTAACAGTGCCATTCATGAGAAAAATACAGAGAAAGCCCTCTAATGCCACCGTAATCCACCTCCCAGTTTGAGCCCAAGGCAGTCAGGAATGGAAAGGGCTGCTATGAGCATCTCAGTGCAGCAGAAGAACAGTAAACTTGTCCACTGTGCCATGCAGCATATTGCCGGGATAGCGGCAGGGTTCATAAGGTTTGCAAAGAGCATGAAAGTGCTGCTGTTGCCTCATGGGACTATGATTCAGCAATAGACAATGACAGTGTTGGGTGAGTAGATGGAGACATGAGGAGCTGACTCATTTCTGAGCAAATGTAAGCTTTACTCGGTGACATGCAGGGACATTGAAGGAGCATTTGCACTTGTGCCACTTACTCGTGATATGACATTGAGCAAATTAGATATCTCCTCCATGTCTGTTTCTTCACCTATGAAATAAAGATAATAATACTGTTATTGTTGATGTGAGGATTAGAGTTAAAGACTTGTCAAAACTCCATGTCTATTATCTATTTTTTTATTGCCTCTGTTATTTTTTGCATTAGTTTTCTAGCAATTTGAGAAATAATTCAGTATCTCACAGTACCTTTGTTGAAAAAGCCATATAGTGGAAAGAGCATGGACTTGGGAATTGACATCTCTATCACTAGCTCTGTGAATTGGGGAAACTTGCATAAGACATTAAATATTATAACCTCAGTTTCCTTATCCATAAAGTAATTATAATATGTCTTTGCCCCCAGAACTATTAGGAAAAGTCATGATAAAATATCCAAACTTTTAAGTAATACTAATCAAAATTTATTGAGCGTTTACTGTATACCAGACATTGGTCTAGGGGTTTTATGTATTAATTCATTTAATCCTTCCTCACGGGAACACTATGGAGTAAGCACTTTTATTGTCTCTGTTTTACAGACAAGGTAACTTAGGTGCAAATCACCCTCCAAAACCCCCACAACTAGTAAGTGACTGAAGCAAGATTTGAATAGTGCTTCCGGCTAAAAAGTAAACAGCCTTAAACACCATACAACACCACCGCTCAGTGTGTTGAAAATTGTACGTGTTCTGTAAGTGGCAGCTGTCACTGTTATTTTGTCATCACCAACATTAATTATTCTAGTGATGTTCAGAAATACTGGTGAATAAGTATGAGGTATTGAATGAATAATGTATTGTGCTTGATAAGCTAATTTATTTCATATGTACTTAAAATCTTGCATTAAGAGTTCATATTTTTTAGATAATTGATAATATAGCATGTAAATTTTTTCTCATCTTTTGGTAAGGCATAATTTCAACAGTACTGCTCAGGATCAGATTTTTTTTTAATCTTTAGTCAGTCTTTGTCCATTCAGGATGCTATAAGAAAATACTAGAACTGGGTGGCTTATAAACAACAGAAATTTATTTCTCATAATTCTGGAGGCTGAGAAGTTTAAGATCAAGGTGCCAGCAGACACAGTGTCTGGTGAGAGTCCGTTTCCTGGTTCATAGGTGGTACCTTCTTCCTATGTTTTCACATAGAGAAAGAAGCAATTGAGTTCACTTGGGCCTATTGTATAAGGGCACTAAAGCCATTCATGAGGGCTTTGCCCTCATGAGCTAATCACCTCTCCAAAATCCCCACCTCCTACTACCATCATCTTGGGCATTAGGATTTCAACATATGAATTTTGAGAGGACATCAGGAGAAATCATGCTAACACAACGAAGTAATTTTTTTAGGTAGTTGTATATACTTGGTTTACTCAATCATGTTTCCAAAATGACATCTCTGTAGTGTTTTCATCCCTGTCTAAAATCTTCTTGACTGGAGGCGACCCTGATCTCATAGAAATGGTGACTATTTCAAAGTAATCAGTAGATAAAGTTGAATTTTGGATATTTAACTTAACAGATAGTCTAATTATTTATGTTTATAACCATATGTTATTATGAGTTGATTTTCTTTTAGAAGTTATGAAGAAATAATAATTGTGCCAACATCATCTAAAGATGTTCTAGTTATCAAAATGGAGCATTATATAGACACACGTTTTCATGCTAAATTAAGATCTATTGTAATAATGACCTAAGACTCCTGAGCTTTAATTTGATTTTAAGAATTGCAAGGCCAGCCATGGTGGCTCATGCGTGTATTCCCCAGGCTTTGGGCAGCCAAGGTGGGAGGATTGCTTGAAGCCAGGAGTTCAAGACAAGCCTGGGCAACATAGCAAGCTCCAGTCTCTACCAAAAAAAAAAAAAAGCTGGGCATAATGGTGTATACCTATAATTCTGGCTACTCAGGAGGCTTAGGCAGGAGGATTGTTTGAGCCCAGGAGTTGCAGGTTACAGTGAGGTACAGTTGCACCACTGTACTATGGACTGGGTGACAGAGTGAGACTCTGTCTCAAAAAAAAAAACTGTAAATTTTATAAGGTATATTTTATATACCCTCCTCTGGCTCCTCTGCGGGAGGCGCTCTCAGAGGCCTTAACATTGTATCCGGGCAACCAGGTTCTTTGGAGGTCCTATGTACAGATTCAAAATAAGTCCCACAGTGCCAGCAAGACCAGACGATTTTTTGGATACAATCCCCAGGTCCGCCAAACCCCTGGAGCCTTGGTTGTTTGCAATTGAAGCTGAGAAAATGAGGAAAAGACCGATGGAAGGTGTTCAGAGCGTAGATGGTAGAGAGGTCCACACCACGATTCCTGGTACATAGAATCATTTCAAGCGATAATTAAACGGTAACAGTTGAAAAAAAAAAAAGAGTTGTTCAGTTAACTCTTTAGAAAATGATGCATGAACCAACTATGGAGTGTTATTAGACCATTATTTTTTCACATATAAGTTGTATGCTAAACTATTAAATTTAGATTTTTGATGTTATTTGTATAATATAGGTATTAGGTAAAAATGTTAGTTGAAAAAATTAGCCCTAAAATGGAAAGTATTGATGGAAACATAATTTAGTATATTTAATTTTATATTATTCATACGCTTAAAGGTCAGAAACTATATAAGGTAATCATAGGTTGGTCTAAAATAGTCCCTAAAACAATTTTAATCCTCTTTAACTTTTTTCCTGCTAATATTTATTCTAATCCAATTTGAATTATGTTTCT
Source organism: Lemur catta (assembly GCF_020740605.2). Lineage (NCBI taxonomy): Eukaryota > Metazoa > Chordata > Mammalia > Primates > Lemuridae > Lemur > Lemur catta. The sequence continues at coordinate 61,123,078 of NC_059139.1, read as the reverse complement.
CTTTCTCTTTCTCTCTCTCTTACCCAGGAACATGTAAACATTCTTCCTACCTTAATTTTTGTCCTGGAGAGAATTACTTCTTATTAATCCTTTCAGCATAAAAATATATATATATTAAACTTCGTACTTACAAGCTTTTTTTTTTTTTTTTTTTGCTAACTGCTTTGTTGGCGCTAAAGTTAAAGAAGCTAATGCCAAATTCTCCATTTTCAAGCAGCTTGTGCAGATTGCCATTTTTCCTATTTGAATTTAATTTTTATACTAAGAGGAATATGCTATTAAAAATAAAAATTGATTACTCTTACATGCTTCTAACACAATTTTGAATTTGAGAACACCTCTCTCTCCTGTCACCACCACCCCGAGGTGACTCACACAGCTTACTATGGAATACATTTACCCGGCTCCCATACACAGGCCTGGCATTCTGTCGTAATCATTCTTTTCATAGCACAATTTGTGGGTCTCTGTGAAATGCAGCTATTGGTAGTTCTGCCTGTACTCAAATGAAGTGATATTGAATTTCTATTATGCATGTGCCTTGGAAACCTCACAGCTCTCCATAAAGATTTTATTCACACAGCAGATTTGTTGTGACTTAGATAGTTTCAGACAATTTTAGATTTGAATGGACATGGCAGGATCTGACAGTATAAAAGAAATATCAGGAGAAAGAAACATGTAGAACCAAATGATATATTAAGCAACCTACAGAACAAAGCAAAGAGAATGCCTGTGATTGTAGTAAACAAAACCAGAAGGTATGTTTTTGAAGGACTTCTCGTGGGGGCTAATCTTTGTATATTACATATATGAGTTGGTGATAGAACTTGTCAACTCCTTTCATCCTACAAATTAAGTTTTGATAAAGCCCTGTTCCTTTTACAACCTTCATATTTTTTAAATAAATTGTTCATAATAAGACACATTCTAGTTTTCGTATATTTTCCCAATGGTCCAGGACACAAATTCAGAATGGAAAATAAATGCAATTGCAAACAAACATTCATTCCTCAACTAGAATTTAGAACATTTAATTCAAAAAGGATGAAGAGTAAACTTTTAATGGAAAATAAGATATGGAATTCAAATAACAGTGAAATAAATTTGTGGTAAAATGGAGGAGAGATGAGTTCATATATTTAGATAAAAAAATGAATTTCATTTGAAGTTTTCTTCATTATTGAGAGTGCACTATGCATCAGCCATAATTTAGGCACTGTAGAAGTAACACTGAACAATGTAGACACTATCCATTATTTCATAGAGCTTATTTACTAATGGAGTAAATAAATTAAAGAAATAATAATTCTAAGTAGAAATGGATGCTATCGCAAATATAAAATAGAGTCATGAGCCAGAATCTATCTGTGATACTGGCAGGGTGTGAGGTGGCAGCTCTCTCTTTGGTACCCAGGGAAGGCCTCACCAAAGAGATGATGTGTGCTAAGCCATGAATGACAAGGAGGCAGCCACAGGAAGGCCTGTGGGCAGAGCACTCCAGATCAGCATAACAGCATATGCAAAGTCCCTGCTTAGGTTGTTTCTATTAGATGGGATTTCTTCAGATCAGACATGTACATTGCTTTAAAAACATTTCACCTATGGAAGATAAATTAGATAGAGATTAAGCAAGAAGGAGAAGGATATAAAGAAAAATACCTAGTAGCTATACTAGGAGAGTCACAACGTGTTTGTCCTGATGGATATTCAGAACCAGATATACCTAAGAGAAAATCAAACTAAATAATACATTTAATTATTAATTTTTAGAAACTCTAGGTCTGATCCCAAGTCAGTCAGCCATTTTTTTTTACCATAATCATTCTCTATTTTTCCAAGTAATGTTAATATGCTTGATTTTTATGAGCATCCATTTTATGTGAATTATTTAATATGACCCTGACCATACTTCTTAGCCCTGCAGAAATGATCCAAGAACTGCACTCTTAGTATTCTTCTTCAGTCTCTTTCCTCCTCTCTGGCTCAGCTGCCCAAAGTTCCCATGATACTCTACCTCTTTTATGTTACAGAGGAGGATTATATGACATATTATTTCACACAAAGATATTAGCCATTTATTTATCAATCCATGCTTGAAGCTCTGACTTGGGGTGGGGACGGCGGGGCAAGGGCAATATACATAACCTAAACTTTTGTACCCCCATAATATGCTGAAATAAAAAAAAGAAAAAAAAGAAAGTGAGAGGAAAGGTAATTGTCAATACAAAGTAACATGTCTACATAAGAATTTTAGTCATCCAATAATTCTGGTGGAGAAGATATTTCTAAGTAAAATACTATATTATTGCCCTTAAATTTACACCATATTCAACTTCTGTGTAAATCTGGCTTTCAGTATAAATTTGGGACCAGTTCTGATCCAGAAACTTTCAGATAAGCATCATCAGTCTGGAGGATCTCCGGAATGCCCAAGTTTGTAGATAAACTTAAATGTGAATTCAATGGATCTTTACAATCAAGGAATTGTTATAACCTTAATAGCTGGTAAACTCTTTGAGGACAAGGACAACATCTATTTCAATCATGTCTTATATTTCTCACTAACACAGGATTTGGAATTGTCAAAGAGAAGTTACAGTAGGCAAGTTAAACAGGCAAAGAAGACTTTATGCAAGACTGTCACAATAGTGGAGAGACTGAACTCAACTCTGCTGAAACAAAAGATGGGAGAGATTTTAAGCACTTGGGTGAGTAAATGGAAAAGTACTGGAGGATGTTAAGGAAGAGGATAGTCACTGTAATTAGGCCATCTGTTTTTGCTAATTGACATTTATCAAAGTTAGGCTCCTCCACTCCCACTAAGATTGGGAGATAGGGTACTATCTTTCTTGATGATTACATTTCAAAAGCAATAGAACACTATCACATTAGTGGGCATCTACCCAAAAGAACAAAAGACATTCTATAAAAAAAGACATCTGCACCCGAATGATTATAGCAGCACAATTCACAATCACAAAGATGTGGAAACCACCCAAATGCCCATCAATACATGAGTGGACTAGTAAAATGTAGTATATGTAGTCCATGGAGTATTACTCAGCTGTAAGAAATAACGGTGATACAGAATCTCTTATGTTCTCCTGGATAGAGTTGGAACCCATTCTACTAAGTGAAGTATCCCAAGAATGGAAAAATAAGCACCACATGTACTCACCAGCAAATTGGTTTCCCTGATCATCACCTAAGTGCACATTTGGAAATAACACCAATTGGGTATCGGACAGAGGTGGGGGTTGGGGGGAGGAGATGGGTGTATACCTACATGATGAGTGCGATGCGCACTGTCTGGGGAATGGACATGCTTGAAGCTCTGACTCAGGGTGGGGGGAGGGACATGGGCAATAGTCATAACCTAAACATTTGTACCCCCATAATATGCTGAAATTAAAAAAAAAAAGTAACATTCATCAGGATCTGGCAGGTGGGAGGAGGAGGAGGGGATGGGTAAATAATTCACACCTAATGGGTACTGTGTGCGGGTCTGGGATGAGCACACTTGTAGCTCTGACTTGGGTGGTGCAAATGCAATATATGTAACAATAATAAAGAAAATAAAAATAAAAAATAAAAAGAGATTTCGGGGTTCCATTCCAAAAAATAAAAATTAAAAAAAAAATAAGAAGAGGACAGACAGACAGAAGGAAGACCATATGAAGACACAGGAAGAGCCTACAAGCCCAAGGAAAGAAGTCTCAGAAGACACCTTGATCTTGTACTTCTAGCCTCCAAAATTGTAAGAAAATAAATTTCTGCTATATAAGCCAAAAAAAAAAAAAAAAGTATTGTTCCTAATGTCCTCAAGAAAGACATTTCTGGGTTGTATTGGCAAAAGACTGGGAGAAGATTTACATATCAAAGAGGCAGAGAAAGAATTTACAATTGCAATTTTTCTAAAGTAAATGCTCTAAGAAAGGGAGGTCAGGGATCTATGGTCAGGAAGAAACCTGTTTAAAGTTTAGTGAAGCCAAGGGAAACCTTAAGACCATCTCGGTCGGAATGTAATACTTGCTCAGTAAATATTTGCTGAATAAATGAATGAATATACCTTCCAAATATTTTAAGAGTCTAGCCAGACTTTGAAAACTTTAAACCACAATGTATCTGAATAAGTCATTATAACAGAAATGCCCCTTAGATTATTGATTCCATGAAATCAAAATCTAGATCTTTCACATAAATTTCTGTTTATTATAATACTCAGCATATAGTCCATACTGATGGTAATTAATAGCTTAAATACATACACAATATAAGAAGCTCAAATCCTTTGGATTTCTGTCAAATGCTTGCTTGTATTTAGGCCTCACTTTTTTCTTATCTTACTATGTTAATTTATTTTTTAGTATGGTATTCAATTATGTATCGTTTTAAGACTAGGATGATTTCAGCTCTCATTTAAAATGAATTATTTTCAACAAAAGTTAATGGAGAGGAAGAAACTCAATTTATTAAAGTGACCACTCACACCAAGTATTTTATTTGCCCTTCTCCACTGAGAACTATGCCCAATTACTTAATTAAATCTAAAATTACCAAACAGAATGCACTCTCCAGGGCCCAGATAGTGAAAAAAAAAAAAAAAAAGGAATAATTTGCATTCCTGCTCTAAATTTAAAGAATAAATGTTTATTTTGGCATGTTAAGATGCCCTCACAATCTCAATTTATTTTTTTTTAAATGAAACAATGACTTGATGGTAAGATGGGGAAAGCACCTCAAATACCTAGAGAGCAATTCATAGTTGTCCTCCTGCCTGATTTACATGGAATAGAACACTGTGTGCCAGGACCTTCAGACTCTACCCTCCCAGTAGTGCATCTGAGACAAAATCATGATAATCTCAAAATCCTGCTGATACTCAAAGATGTTTCATCAACTGAAAAAGAAAATTAAGAGTAAAATGCAGTAGGCTTTTTCGCTTGTTTTGCTATTTAGAGGAACTCAGGTTTACGTGAATAGGTCTCATGTGGGGAGTCTTTTGAAGCTAGGGACTTCAAAGCAGATCACAGACTTCCAGTGGGTTAATCACTTAATGCAAGAGTGGGTAGATGGAATTACCGCCATTCAGTCAAGCTAAACTTATCCTTTTTTTGAGAAAGAGAAAGCAAATGCCCATCTTTTAGTTCCCAACAGTACTCCAGTTGAACACGTGCTTGGGAGGCTGCTCTGCTTACAAGTTATTTCATGTAAATCAAAAGGGAAAGAAGTTCCAAATGGTTACTAGTGACATTTAATGCACCATTTCATTTAGGGAGGACTATCTGTACATTTGCTGCAAATCTTAGGTTTTAAGCATTAAAACACACTTATTCAACACAACAGATTACCAAAAAAGAGCAGCAAGAGTATATAAAGTTAGATTAGGAATAAAGCTGGACTTTCTGACTGCAAAAACAATTTTAAAAAGAGCTTTGTATACTGACTAAATTTCTTTAAAATTAGAAGAAATCATCTAAAATACCTAGAAACTAGTGGGAAATAGAGGAGTGGTTACTATTTCCACCAAACTCACGTTCAATGGTTATCAATGTCTGTAAAAAGAATCACATCATATGATCAGAAATGAACATGTAGAAAATAAATAAGCCTGTAGAAAATAAGGTCATATGTTCCAGCCTCATAGTTTGGTGAAATATTAATAATAACAGTAATAATAATAAAACTTAATCAGAAAAACCTCAGAGAAGGTGTTGAATAAGGACCAGGGTAGGCTATGGGTAGACACCATTTTTTTATTTACAATGAAGATTAGGTGACATCTCTGATTCCCCAGAAGATCTTCAGGAGGGATGAAATTGAATTTAATCATAGTTCATAAAGACCTTTTGATAATTACCAAGAAATGGAAAGAAGGAAGAGTACTTCCAACTTATTACTGCTGGGACTGTAATGGAAATGGAATTGTAATGAAGACAGTAGTTGTGTCTCAGTATAAAATGTAGTCCAAAGTATATGGATATTATTTTTATATACTAAAATGATAAATATTTATAGTTTACTACATATAACTATATTATGTATTATGTGTAGAATATAAATGAAAAATTAACATGGAAATAGAGTAAAGGTCCTTTGCCTGGTACTCACTCTGTAATGTGTTTTATTAGTTAGGGTAAAGGCTAAGCTATAGTAACAGAGACATTGCCCCCCTAAAAAAAAAATTTTCAGTGGTTTAAAGAAGTTTATTTCTTTCTTACATAATAGTCCAAATTTAAGTTATCCTGGCTAGCTGGATGGCTTTTCTCCACAAGGTCATTCAGGGGCCCAGCCCAGATTCCTTCCAACTTATTGCTCTACCATGCCCCATTGTTGTCCTTACTTGGACACTCAAAGCTGAGTCCCCACCACATCTGTGTTCCATCCTGTAAGAAGGTAAAAGAGACAGCCCAGCACATTCTGCCTTGTGTTTTAAGAAAATAACCTAGAAGCTACACACATGACTCCTGCTTAATCCCATTAACCCAAACTCAATGTCATGGCCACACCTACTATATTAGTTTGCCAGTGTTTCATAACAAAATATCACAGACTGGCTTCAATAACAGAAATCTATTTCCTCACAGTTCTGAAGCTAGAAGTCTGAGCTCAAGGTACCAGCAGGGTCAATTTCTTCTGAGGCCTCTCTCCTCAGCTTGTAGCTATCTATCCTATCCCTATCTTCACATTGTCTTTCCTCTGAGCCATCTGTGTCTGTCCCAACCTCTTCTTCTTGTAAGAACACAAGTTACATTGGAGTAGGGCCCATGATAATCACCTAATTTAATTTTAATTACCTCTTTAAAGACCCTATCTCCAAACATAGTCACATTTGGAGGTACTGGAGGTTAGGACTTCAGCATGTGAATTTTGGAGGGACACAATTCAGCCCATAACCACCAGCTACACAAGAGGCTGAGAAATGTAGTTTGCAGTTGGCTGGCCATTTAACCAGGTAAAATTTTAGTTCTATTACTAAAAAATAAAATAAAATAAAAAAGGAAAAAGAGGAGAATAAACATTGGGGAATAGTTAGCAGCATTTGCCACATTATTCTAGAAATAATAAGTACAAGACCAAGTTTGTACTTAATAAAAACTCACCAAGGGAAAAAAATAGGAAGGATATGTAATTGATAACAAAACTCAAAAGCAGTTGAGCCTCAAGAAATCCAGTTTAAACACAAAGGCCTAGTTAAAATGAACTCAATTCCAGGAGAAGTAAAACCATTTCAAGTCTGAACAGTGTGACTTAAGACAAATGTAACACCTGGGTAAACCTACCCTTGATGGTTTCTTACACATTAAGAAGCACAGATATCTCAGGATGGTAAATCCAGTCTCCTCTGATCCCCACAAAAAGGGGATATTCATTGAGTCATCCATCAAAATAATTTTATCATTCTGTGACTCTTCTTTTTTAATGTTTGAACAGGCATGCATGAGTTGTTCTCAATCTAGCAATTAAAAAAAATAAAAGTTTCACTAAATAAAATTAAATCCCCATGGTTTGTGTAAACTTGCTATATAAGCAAGCTATAGGGATATGGTGTCTATAAAAATTAGTGGGTATACATAAGAGGATGAAAGATGATAAATCAGACTCCTTTGAATTATTAAGCAGAATAGTTTCTGGCTAAATTTTAGTGTTTTGTTTTTGTATCTTAATAAATGCTCAAATGTGCTAAATAGATTTTTAAAAATTCCACTACAAGGATAAGTCTGAAGTGTAACTCAGAAACCTGCATATAACCTTCAATTCTTTTTCCCAAGTCCCATGGCAATTCTATACCGTGAAACCATAAACATGTGAGCACAGCTACAAATTGTTAATTTATGAAATTTATTTGGGTGGATATTTGACAGTTTCTTTCTGCTGTGACTCATGTTTGGGTACATGCCAGGAGCACCCTTTGCCTTTTACTTTACACATACAGAAAGAAAATGGGAGCATAAGGCCTTTTCTAAGAAATATTGTGATTAAAAAATAGTTATACAGCAAAAAACAGTTGCAAACACATAGTATCATTCATTGCTAATGAGTTAAAAGGATACCACAGTGCACATATAAATCACCATACAGTATCTTGCAGTTTATTTAAATTCATTGCGCCTCATTATAACTGAGCTATGCACCTTTAGGTCTGAGTTGATTAGGAATGCGATAGCTCAGAATAGCTTTTAATTCAGAGAAACATGGCCTGACCTTTACCATAATCCTGTGTGAAACACACTATAGTTTAGACATTAATAATGATGCAACCTTTTTTTCATACTGGTGAGATGCTACTTAAAATTTGGTATTATTAGTTAACAGGCCTAGGCCAATACATCAAAACCAAATTACCCTTCTGTGTATAACTACAGTACTTAATTCTGAGTTCTTCATCTCTCATAACTATTACTTCCTCTTTAAAAATGCTAAAAACCAAAATGTAATAGTGTCATGTCATAGCAATAACTCACAGATACAAACCAAAGGCACTCCTCCTCCTCCCCATGGACTGCCACTGTATGCTGTTAAGGATTTGTGCTTCATGATATACGTTCTAACAGCTAAAGCATTGCTCGTCTTTGACCTTTGTCTCTCAATTTAAGAATGCCATTGCTTTAAACCACCTTCTGGGAAGTCAACTAGCACAAATAATAGAACTTACCATTCTGATTCAGAGGCAGTCAAAAATGCAAATCACATTTTTAAATATTCAGTTTCTTTTTAAAAAAATATTTACGGCATTTATCACTGTTAAGTACAGCAATATAGTAAATAATAAAATAATACATTCACGGAGTTTAATTGATCTAATAATTCACCAAGGCTCATAATAGAAAAGGACATTGCCCTGTGTCACCTCTTTTCGCTCCATTCCATCCTTGCTTCTCACTCCCCAGAGGAAACTCGTTTTGGTTTTTTTAGATGTTTCCTCTGGTATTTAATTCCTATTTCTAAATAACATGTTCATATTGCTAAATCTCAACTTTTAGTTTTAGATGTTACATATTGATTTTCTATAACAAAAAATAAGATATAGCGCTTTTGGAACTGCATCCCTTCAAAACTTAAGATTTCCCTTTCCTATCAGTCCTGGGGATTTCCTCTGCCACTCACTGGTGCTCAATCCTTTTTCACAGAATCCCTTTCAGTTACACACTTGTCTCTGGAAAACAGAAACTCATGCAAGGGATTAAATGAAATCAGAGTCTACTCAACATGGGAAAAGAATGATCCTGGGGTAGAATGGAACTCGTTGTGGTTAGGAAACCAGGACCCTCCAATCATGTGGTTTTGCCATGCTTGCTTTTCATTGGCTGGGACACCAGGTGACAGTTCGAAATGGCTGCTGGAGCTTCCGCCCTCATGTGTACACTGCCAGAAAGAAGGAGGAAGAGCAAGTCGGTTCCCTTTCATGCATTTCCTGAAGATGTACTCACCACCTCCATTTAAATTTTTTGAGTGGAACTTATTCACATGTCCATGCCTACCTGTAAGGAGACAGGAAATTTGTCTTTATTTCAGCAGTTCTGTTACTAAGAAAGAAGGGGAGAAAATATTGTGAGATACTCTCTCATACTTTATCAGCTTTCTAGATTATTTTAGTGTGACATGTATTGAAGAATCTTTCTCAGGGAAGGTAAACTAAAGATATTCTTTTTGAGGCATTACCTCTCTTAGAAATCTTTTTATTTTTATGCTTTCACGCTACATTGAAATATTGGCCAGGATTTAAAACCAGAGTGTAAATGTCTGTGTAGAATTTTAAAGGTGTTTCATTGTCTTCTACGTTCTAGAGTTGATATTGAGAAGTCCACATCAGTTCTGATTTCTAATGCTTGGTTTGTAATCCTTTTGTACCCCCCTACGAGCTTTTAGGATAGTCTCTTTAGTCCAGTATTCTAAAATGTCACAATAACATGCATTATGTGGGTCTTGTGTGATCATTTGTTGTGCTCAGCACTGAGGGGTGCTTTCATCCTGAAAATAAAGTCTCCCCATTCTGGAAATTGTTTTTCCCTTATTTTTTTGACAATTTTCTCATTTATATTTTTCTCCTTTCTCTCTTTTAGAATCAGTCAGAATGATCTGTGCTGTGTTGTGTTGCAGTAAAAAACAAACCCAAATATCAGTGGTTTAATACAGCAGATGTTTATTTCTCACTGACATCATAAGTCTAAAAGGGACCAGGAAAGGGCTCAGCGCCACATCATTCTTACTGAAAGGCTATACGGTAACTGAGTCTCCACCCTCCCAAGGATCTCAGGACTACAGCGGGGAAAGGCAACAGGGCAAATCACACACTGGCTGTTAAAAAATTCTGCAGAAGGAACTTGCATTGCACACATTTCATCAGTCACAGAAAGTGGCATGCCCATGCTTAACTACAAAAGGGTGGAGAGGTGCAATCCCACCAGGTCCCTGCAAGGAGGACAATCAGAATATTGGTTAATAGCCCTAAGGACAGTAACAGTCTCCTGGAAGGATACTCTAATTTGCTTTTCATTTTCTCTCTCCTTTTTTTTTCTTTTATTGTTGATACTCAGTTTACATGCAGTGAAATGCACACAACTGAAGTATATATCTTGATGAATTTTTGCATATGTAAATACCAGGTACCATAACCTAAATCAAGATATAAAATACTTTCCAACACCTTGAAGACTTCCTTCTGCCTTCTCTCAGTCAACATCCCCAAAGGTAACCAGTAATCTGACCTCTATCATCATAGATTAATTAATTGTGCCTGTTTTTGAACAACATGTAACTAGAATCATCTATTATGTACTCGTTTGTGCCTGACTTTTTTCACTCAGCCATATATCTGTAGGATTCATCAATATTATAGCATGTAACAGAATGGTTTTCTTTACTGCAGTGTAGCATTTGATTATATGAATATAGCACCCTTTATTTATCCATTCAACTGTCATTGGACATTGAGGTCATTTCCATTCTCGGGCAACTATAAATCAAGCTGCAATAAACTTTATCTTACATGTCTTTTGATGGATGTATGCCTTCATTTTCATGGGCTTTTCATCTAGGGTGAATTTCAGACTCATAAAGCATTGAGGTCCATGAATACTGTCAGTTTTCCAAAGCAATTGTGCCAATTTATACACCTACCAACAATATAGGAGAATTCCAGTTCCTCTTTTTCCTTCTCAACACTTTCATTTTCAATATTCTGGCAAGTGTGTAGTGACATACTACTGTGGCTTTAAATTGCATTTCTCTGATGGCTAATCAGGTTGAAGAACTTTTGATAGGCCTACTAACCATATATGTGCCCTCTTTTTAGAAGGGCCTATTCAAGGCTTTTGTCCATTTTTTAAATTCTTTTGGACTTTCTTATTTATTTGTTGGTGTTCTGGATCCAAGTCCTTCATTGGATATATGTACATAGGCCTCCCCTATCCGTGGTTTTACTTTCCACAGTTTAAGTTACCCATGCTACAGTACAATAAAAATTTTTGAGAGAGAGAGAGACCACATTCAAACAACTATTACAGTATATTGTTATAATCATTCTATTTTATTATTAATTGTTCATTTCTTACTGTGCCTAATTTGTAAATTAAACTTTATCACAGGTATGTATATATAGGAAAAAAACATAGTATACATAGGGTTCAATACTATCTGTGGTTTCAGGCATCAACTTGTGCCTTTGGAACATATTCCTGCAATTAAAGGGAGACTGCAGTATTGCAAACATCTCCCATTCTGTGGCTTGTATTTTCACTCTATTTATGCTATCTTAAAGAACAGAAGTTATTAATTTTAATGAATTTCCATCTTTAATCTTTTTTAATTGCTTAATGGTTAGTACTCTTTGTGTCTTATCTAAGGAATCTTTGACTATGCAAGTTCTAAAGATAGTCTCCTAAATATTTACCCCAAAACTTTTATACTTTGTCATTCATATTTAAGTGTATGATCCATCTCAAGTTAATTGTGTTGTATGGTGTGTATTTGGGGTCAAGAGTTTTTTCAATATGCATAAACAACTGAACAGCATCATTTAGTAAGACCATTCTTTACAAACAAATTTGCAGTAAAGCCCTTTTGTTAAATCAGATGACCATGTGTGCTCCAATTTTCTCTCTTTAGCCTTTATTTTCTTTCCTAGATTTCTTCAACTTTGTATTCTAAGCCTTATTGTTTATACTTTTGAATTATTATTTCTGCTAATACATTTTAATTTTCAAGAGCATTTTTTTGTTCTCAAATTATTCCTTTTCTATTGTAAGCTGTTTTTAAATAATCAAGGATACATTATCTTCTCTTCTCTATGGATTTTATATTTGTATTAATTGTATTTTTTTAACCTCCTGAATTGGCTCAGCCTCCTCTGATTTCTTCTTTTTGCTTCTGTTCTTGATGTAAGAGGTTTTCTTAAATATCTGGTGGTCATTGGCTATTCCATTCAGTATTCATAAAGCTCACTAGAGTCTCATTCTAGGTGGGAGGGCTTATCAGCTGAAGGGCCTCAGTATGTAGGATTACCAAATAGAGACTAATGTCTTAACTAGCTTTTCTCTTGGTTCTGGCAGTTTCACCAGAGGAATCTTCCAGTCTCCACCCTAGGAGATATAAACCCATGACTTGAATATAGGACCACCATGTTCAACTGTGCCAACTGTCCCTTAACCCAGAGTCCTTCTGCGTCATCCTCTAAAAAGCATAAACATCCAGACTTCTGCTGGAGTTGAGGAGAAAGTATTCTGCCAGTATTTGGAGTAGGGAGTAGAGAAGCTAGAGTAAGTGTCCTAATTGCTTTGTATTACCAATTTTGAACATTCTTTCTGTTTTTACCCCACACACACACCATATCCCATATATTCCAATATGCAGTTGCTGCCAATCTGAAAATCCTGTGGGATAAATCGGATTTTTTATTGATTGGTCTTTACCATGAACTAGAAACTAAAATTCAGATTTTTCTAGTCTCTGTAGTGAGTTATCTCTTGTTCATTTTACTTATATTTTAAAATATTGTGCTGATCTCCAGTTTCTGCTATTTTCTGTCCTCCTTGCCCTTACCCATTTTCTTTTGCCTTATAGGTTTATAATTTTTTTGTATATTCTTGACATCAATTTAGTGGTGTTTGGGTAGAAAAACATGTTTTCTATGTTCATTGTCTAGTTTGAATTCATTGTTGGTTTCTTTGGCCCAAGAGAAATTACATTCTGGAAGCAAAACAAAATAACAAATGAGCTATTTCTCTTAAATTGAAAGTGAAAAATAATTAATCTCCTTTCCTAAAGTTCAATAAACTAGATTATTTATGTTTTCTTTAACATTTAAAAAGCATTTTATATATGTTGTGAAAACAAATCCAAAATTCATTAAATTAAAAACATGTGACTATTTTCTTAATTAAAAGTTTGTAAAATATTAAACAGATTATATTAAAATATATCATCATTTTTCTAAACTGCTAACATAAATCCTGTTTGTAAGTCTTCTTGAATTTGGACAGTGCCTCTTAAAATTTATTTTAAAAAAATAGATTGTGTTACTGGGCATCTACCCAAAGAAACACAAGACATTCTATAAAAAAGACATCTGCACTAGATTGTTTATAGCAGCACAATTCACTATTGCAAAGATGTGGAAAAAACCCAGTGCCCATCAATACATAAGTGGATTAATAGAATGTGGTATATGTATACCATGGAGTTCTACTCAGTCACTAAAAACAATGGTGATGTAGCACGTCTTGTATTATCCTGGATAGAGTTGGAACCCATTCTATTAAGTGAAGTATCACAAGAATGGAAAAACAAGCACCACATGTACTCACCATCAAATTGGGATTAACTGACAACTGACCAATACTTAAGTGCACATATAGTACTAACATTCATCGGGTGCTGGGCAGATGGGAGGGGGAGAGGGATGAGTATATATACACCTAATTGGTGCAGTGCGCACCATCTGGGGGATGGACACACTTGAAGCTCTGACTCAGGTGGGGCAAAGGCAATATATGTAATTTAAACATTTGTACCTCTGTAATATGCTGAAATAAAAAATAAATAAATAAAATAAAATAAAACTAAGAAAATTAAAAAATAAAAAATGCCTAGCTAGCTAGGCAATTGTAATACCTCCTTTCACTACTACTTTGTGTTTACCCTTTCTGAGAATGTGCCCCTGAATAGAAACTTACCTCTACAAGTGAACAAGAAAATTTCTTAAGGCTGATGTCAAGTAATAGCTAAATTCTCCAAGTTGCACTACCAAACAACCATTTGAGATCCCTTTTATTACAATACAAATATTAAACAGTAAAAATAATAATTTGGTGGAAATAGCATGCACTATTTAAGACCTGCTTTTCAAATAGGGTAAGAAAGAGACTAGTAGAGTAACCTAGCCTGGCTACTTACCAAAAAAAAATCTGACATTTGAGAAATGCACTTACTCTTTTCTCATAAAAATTAGTTACAGACAAATAACTTTTACTTGATTACACAACCACTTCAACCAGATTAAAACTAATCTCTTCTAGAATCCCAGCCAAGTGTGTCAGTTTTGTTTTATCCCCTTAGAACTATAAACATTTAACATCCATTTTTTTCTTCTTTTCCATTTGCTTTGACTAGTATTCCCAGAAAAAATGTTAAATAATAGCAGCAATTTGAATAGCTATGTCTTGTACCTGTCTTCAATAGAAATGTTTCTTGGATTATTGTATCAGTCAAGATTCTGGCTTTTGGGTTGAGATGCACATGTTTTTTATGTTAAGATACTGTAAATTACTATTATTTTATTAAGAATCATTTTAATCAACAATTGATGCTGAATTTTCAGCATCTAGGAAAAATGATAACTCTATTTTTCATATGTTAAATTATGTTAATGATATTTTTAATATTAAACCATCTTTGCATTCCTGATATGGATCCAAATATGTTGTGTTAGTACATTTTAATATGCTGTTGTATTCTATTTGCTAATACTTTATTAAGGATACTTTTATTGACATTTGTTAGTCTATTATATTCCTTCCTGTGCTATTTTTTCCCAGCTCTTATTGACTTTTTGCTGGCTTTATTAAAGAAACTTAAAGCCCCATTTACTTAAGTCTGTTTGGAAGATTTTTTAAATAGCAAAGAAATTGTATATTACTTTAAGTTTTGGTAGAATCAAACTGCAAAAATATCTTGGTGTGATGCTCTTTTAGGGAGATAGTAGTAGAGAATGTTGTATCTTTGATGTTATATAACTTGCCTTTTTGGGTTTTAAACCTCTTTTGTTATAAATTTGGAAAATTTTTATTTTCCCAGAAAATCATCCATGTATAGAAATATGTCAGTAGAGAGTAGAACAAAACAGTTTCTTATGAGTCTCATTTTTTTGTATCTCTGATTTTCTCAATCATCATTCCTTATTTTGTTTTGTTATGTTTCCTTTATCATATATTAAGTTCATGTGTGCATTCACATAATTAACAAATATTTAACCTACTCTGAATCAATAATTAGGTAGCTGAAATACAATGATGAATAAAAGAGGAAGGAGAGGAGAAAGAGAGAAAAAGAGACCATATTTTCCTCTGTGTGTGTTTTGTGTGTGTGCAACTTGGGTGGGAAAAATAATTAACATATATTTACAGTATTTTATATACAGCTTCTAAATATTCTAAAGCTTCTTAAAAATCTATTACGCCGTTTGAAGAGAGAATGTTGAGGGGAAGGGACATATGAAGCTAAGACTTCTGCTTTTTTTAAAAAAAGTCTCTTTCATTGTCAAGTAGTTGTCAATAATAAACATTATTATATGTTTAATATTTTCTGAATTACCTTCCTTGCATATCTCCAGTGTTGTTCTCCAGAAGCTATCTATCAGGTGGATCTTCCCTCACAGGAGATATCAAAGTTGTCTCCTGATATGACTTCTAGTCCTTCTGCAATTTTCTGGAGTATAGCTGTTTGATCTTGTACAGATGCTGGCGTCTGCCAAAACATTGCTGGTCCTGCTTATTGTTGAGGATCCATGCTGTTGCCCTCCACTGAAGTCTGCTGATTAAAGTTGGTGAGTTCTGCCTTCTCAGCACAGTAAAGGTGTATGCTTGGGCGCTGGAGGTGGGGGTTGTCTTTTCAATGATCGTCCTCCTTGCTAACTTTACTCTATTACATTTGTCTCTGATGCTCTCAGGTCCTCTGAGTCTTATCTATGCCACCTGTCACACACTCAGCCTAATTCTCTACCCATAGTTTTCACAATATCGTCTACATTTCTCTTTCAAAAACCTATAGATCCTTTGAAGCATCTATAATCTGCCTATATCACTCAAAATCTCATTGTTCCCATCAATTCCCCTTATTGAAGACTTCTGAGTTTGGTAAACTCTCTAGATCTTTTGTTCTAATACCATCAGTTATGGCAAATTCAACATTCCCAGACACAATCCATTCATTGCTTTGTCTGCTATGTTAGAAATCCTAATCTGTAAAATGTGAAATGCCTCCTAACTGTAATAAATATTTGATACCATTGTACTGCTTCTAAGTCTTCTTGATTCTGCCTTGTACATCTTGCCAACTCAAAGAGTTATTTCTGAAAGTATCACTATCACCCATTTATATGTATACATATTCTCCATTCATTTTACTAGTTTATGGAATTTTATCATAAAATATATGTACAACATTTTATTTGTCCCTTTCCCTCATAATGTACTTATAGATTGTGTACTTATAGAAAAGAAATCACTTTCAAATTCTTCAAATCACACTATTAATCAGATGTTTTCCCTGATTATATATATGAGTTAGAGGTCATATATTTTTCCTCATTTATGTTTTTATTTCCCTTTCTTTGAGTATATGATATTTGAATTGTCTTAAGTCTTTACCGCTTATGCATTTAAAATTTAGTAGGAATTTCTCCTTGATCTGCATCCATGTCCACTCAACAACAATGTTGTAATTTTGACTCACATATATTATTTCTGTCCTCCTGCAGAGAATTGACTCTGGGGCTCATGAAAATGTCCAATACATTTTTCTCACTAGAAATTAAGAGACATTCTGGAGACTTCTGTTTCTGATAAAGATGATGCAATAGAGACTAGGTTTACTTTCCATGTGGAACAACTGAAGTATAGGCAGAATATATGAAACAATGGCACTTAAGACATTGGAATTCAGGTCAAAAAGGACTGTGAATCATAAAAGATGGAGGAAAAGGGAGATAAGCCCCATGACTTTCCTAACTTACTGCCTGGAGAAAGTTTCCAAGCTGCAACATCAAACAGATAAACATACACGTAAGTGGAATCTCTGAAAAGTTATGTGGGTTGTTGGAAGGTGAAAAGATATATGAAGTAATAACGGCTGAAATTTTTCCAAAAGTGATGAAAATTATGAGGCACTAAATTAAAATGTTCAGCTAATCCTAAAAACGTTAAAGATGAAGAAAACTATACTGAAACGACTCATAATTGAATTGCTGAAAACCACTGATAAAGAGAAAAACTTCTAAGTAGCTACAGCGAAAGACACACCACATGTACAGAAACAAAGATAAGAATGGTAACGTATTTTTTGTAAGAAACAATGCAAGCAAAAAGACATTGGATCAAAATCTTTATGTAAAGAGTGGAAGAAGAGGTTGGAATTTGCCCTGTAATTTTTCAACAAGTCGAAATATCTTCCAAATGTGAAGGTTATATATAAGTTATATATAAAGACTTATTCAGATATAAAACACTTGAAAGAGTTATAGATCTGCACTGTAAGAAATATTAAAGGAAGTCCTACAAGCAAAAGGAAAATAATACCAAGTTGAAACCTAGATCAACACAAGAAAATTAACATCATCAGAAATGGTAACTATGTAGATAAATATAAAGACTTTTCTTTTCACTATATAGATCTCTTTCAAATATAATTGATTGTTTAAATAAAAAATAATAATGCATTTGGTGTATTAACAACATAGGTAGATATAAAATGCATAACAATAATAGCACAAAGTCTAAGAGAGGAAAAAAAGAATGTATATTGCTTTAAAATTCTTTTTCTATACATAAAATAGTATAATATTACTGGGATGTAGAATGTGATAAGTTAAAGATAAATACAATAAATATTAAATCAAGCACTAAAATACACAACAAACAGTGCTAAAAAAGTTGTGTTAAGTGAGTTTTAGTATAAACAATAGTTAAATGTTGGTTTACAAAAGTGAGCCAAAAGGAGATAAAATAAATCATGAAAGATGCTTAATTCAAAGAAGACAGAGAATAAGGGAAGAAAAAAACAAAGAACAGATGGGACAAATAGAAAGGAAATAACAAGATAATATACTAAAAGCCAACCATATCACTAATTGCATTAAATATAAATGACATTAAAAGCCCATTTAAAAGGCAGACATTCTCAGATTGAATAAAAGGACAAGACCTAGCTTTGTCGTACCTACAAAAAAATGCACTTTAAGCAGTTCCATTCCTGGGATGAGAAGTGCTTCAGACTACTCCCCAGCTAAACAAGCAAACTTGGCAAAAAACGATTACAAAGAACCATTTAAATTCTCAGGAAAATTTCCTAAGGGCCTACAGCAAATCAAGAAACATTTATTCAAGAAAATCTACTGAAACTTGATAAAAAACAAAGAGAAACTGAGGCCTTTTGAGCCACTCCCTTCATACCGCCTCATCTGTACTGTCCCACCTCAGTTTGAAAGAAGTCCCACTATGGGCAGGTGTGGCTTACAAGACAGGGCTCCCTTTCCACTCACCTCCCAATCAATGATTATCATATCTCACTGGGAGAACCAGGCAGCCAGCATTTTTCATCCCCTTCAGCCCCAAGTTGGAGAAGGTAAATTCTTGCTGAGTGAAGCTGAAAGGATAGGAACTCTTTTCTTACACCCAGCCCCTCACCAGTAGGATAGAGGCTCTTCCCCAGGACTGGCATGCTAGATATATGGGGGCCACGATCACCCCAACTCCCTTGTAGAGCAGATGCTGCACACAGGAGAGGCAGGTCAAGAAGACCAGAGGCTACCACCAAGCCCAGTGTTCACAATAGTAGCTTAGATAACTTTTCTCAGGGGAAGATGTAGCCCATAAAAAAAGAAAGCCTCAAATTTCTCCCTAAAGGAATTGACTTTATTTGAAAGAGTGTGAGGAAGTTTAGGCACAAGGGTGCTGTTAGTAACAGATCCTCTTAACTAAAATTAAGAAGCTTGGCCATAAAGTAACTAGTTCACAAACAAGAAATAAGGAAAAGGGCAGTTAAGAACTATTCTGGGGTCAGAACAAACATCAAAGACTGGCATCAAAAATTACTTGTACCAGAATTTGATTGGATAAAACTGCTGAAAAATTTATGCCCCAGGACATTTTTTAAAAAATAGAATTAATGGAGACTAAGGACTGGGTATAATGCCACATGAGTCAGACAGCTTAACAGAGAGATAGACAAAGGAAAGAGACAGTAGAAGAGAGTCCTACTAAACCACTGTCTAGGTGATACATAACCCCAAAGTCTTCTGAGGAGCAACACGAAAGGCTTCACACTGTAGGGAAAATAGACTTTACTAAGTTAGTCAAATGAAGTCATAAGACAAATAAACAAGAAAACACAATTAAAACCAACCCCAGAGAAAGGGGAGGGGAATCAGTATGTAGAGTGGCTACAATCTATTACCTAAAATTTCCAGGTCTTTAAAAAAATTATGAGACATGAAAAGAAACAAGAATTTGTGACCCTTACACAAAATTGACAAATATTATGCAATTCAAAAAACAAAGAAAAATAGAATTTAAAAAAATGAACAGAGCCTCAAAGAAATTGAGGACTCCTTAAAAGAGCACTAGCTTGTAGATGATGAGAGAAATGGAAGGAGAAGAGGGGACAAAAAGGGAGCAGAAAAATGTGTGAAGAAATAATGGGTGAATATTTCTTAAATTGGCAGAGAAACTTTGATCTACACTTTAAAAAGCCTCAAAAAATTCCAAGTAGAAAATTTTAAAAGCAGCAAGGAAAAAACAATGACTTGTCATGTATAAGGAAACCCCAATAAGGTTAACAGCTGACTTCTCATCAGAAAACATGGAGGCCAGAAGGCAGTAGAATGACATATTTGAATGCTGAAAGAAAAACAAAATGTCAACTAGAAATCTTATATCTAGTAAAACTATCATTCAAAATTGAAAACTGAAGATGAAATAAAGACATCAGGTAAACAAAGGCAGAAAGACTTCATTGGTAGCAGAACTGCTTTATAAAAATTACTAATGGAAGTTCTTCAGGCTGAAAGTAAGTAATCCCAGATGGAGGTTCAAATCCATGCAAAAAAGCAAAGAGCACCAATAAAGGTAATTATGTAATTATAAAAGACAATGTAAATCCACATTTATTCCTCTTCCTTAATTGATTTAAAAACTACAGTATGTGTGTATATAATTGTATGTAACTATATATATCTATAAAATATTGAATAATATATAATTTTATAATATATAATTATATTTTATATATGATATATAATTATATAAACTATATATAGTATAAAAGTATATATATTTTAAATTTATGAAAATTTTAAGAACATTAATTATAAATAAAGAAAGTGAGCTTGGTGATTTTGTTTTTAAAGAAAGGTTGATTAGAGAATTATTTTTAGATTTAAATAGGAGGAAAAAATACTCTTCAACATGCCTATGTTAATCAGTTGAGGCTACTATAATAAAGTACCATAGCCTCAGTGGTTTATAATAACAGAAATTTATTTCTTACAGTTCTTAAGACTGGGAGGTCCAAAATCCAGGGACCAGCAGATTTAGTATCTGGTAAAAACCCATTTTCTGGTGAATTTCCATATGGTAGAAGGGGCAACAAAGCTCCCTTGGACCTCTTTTATAAGGATCCTAATCCCATTCATGAAGCTTGACTTCCAAAGAGTCCCACTTCTTATACCATCATCCTGGGGGTTAGGATTTGCATATTTGAATTTTGGGGTGACACAAATATTCAAAGCATAGTAATACCATATACTCCATACAATATCTTGATATATATGCTATACCTTGTATTTACCTCCTCAGATAAGTTAAAAATAAATTATAAGTTTCTAAAAAAGAGAAAACTAAAAATTTTTTCTACCTACATTATTGACTTGTATTAGATTGATACCTTTTGTGAGAAAGGTAAATAATACAAAAATAATAGGCTAATAAAATAGCCAAAAAGAAATTTAAAGAAATATATTCTCTACTAAAAAGAGCATTGATAGTTATTGAATTAGTATATCTACAATTTGTTGAATATACTCATGTGCCTTGAACTACACCTACACATACAATAATTATCATGCAGAGATTCTCTGAAACTTGAAAATTATTATTTTAAGGGTTCCTCTAGGATAAAAATATTGAAAAAGACTGTCCTCAAAATTAGGGTATTTATTATTACATTCCAATAAAAATTATGTCTTTTACTATTCCCCAGAAAATTCTATGCCCCTGTAATATATTTATTCCATTCTATCTTATATTTTGTTATTGTAGTAATGTATTTTATTTTTTTATATAATTTAGACTAAATAAGAATTTTTGATCTTTTTTGTATAGTAATTTGCTGTCATTGTCCTTTCAGGGGCTCTACATGTCATTCCGCATTTTTGTATGTCCATCTCAGAGTATTTTCCTCAACTTGAAGAATGAGAGGGGACAGGCCAAGTAGGAGTAGCCTGCACTTGGTGCTCTCAAGGAGAGGATCAAAGGTGGCAGGTAGAGTTTCACCTGCAGATGTATAGTGTTGGAGAGAGCATTGTGAATCACCAGAGAGGCAACTGAAGATACCCAAAGTGGGGAAGAGAGATGGGATAATCCACTCGGCAAGATCAGAAGTTACCCTGGGGAAGTGTCCACACATGCTGAAGGCTCAGGGGAGAGAGCCCCAGAACTGCATGCTACCCCAGCAGACACTGCAACCCATGCTGCAAGGGGTCGGATAATAGTTTCTTATCCCAGCTGTCTATTGTGCAGAACGGCCTTTTCAAACCTAGAGACCTAAAACAATAACTATTTTATTATGCCCACAGGTTCACACAGGGTCCAGGAGAGGTAGTATGTCTCTGTTTCAAAATGTCTGGGGCCTCACGAAGACCAGATGGGACGAGGGGATATGGCATCTGCCTGGCCCCTGTAGACACTCATTTCTGCAACCACTGAATCCAATAGGACTGTTCTTGTCTGAATGTTTTTCTTCCCCAACTAAACCATGAGCATATTAAGGGTAAGGATTGTGCATTTTATCTCGTTAACTTTAGTACCTAGTACTGTGCTGGCACATACTCAAAGACAAAGGGCTAGGCACAGTGGCTCACACAGCAAGCTTCAGAACTAATCAGGGAGCTGCTTGGAGACTATGTAGCCACATTGCACCAGATGGTGGGCACAGAGGGGTCCTGCTAGCTTCTGATCAACGGAGCTGCCACAGACATCATTCTGAGCTCTCAAAATGACTCAGAGATCTAGAGAAAACAATTCTATGCTTCATCTGGCACCAAGAAAAAGACCAAATAGCTGAAACAATCTTAAGCAAAAAGAGCAAATCTGGAGGCATCACATTCCCTTCAAATTATACTACAACGCTATAGTAAACAAAACAGCATGGTACTGGCACAAAAGTAGAGACATACACCAGTTGAACAGAATAGAGAACCCAGAAATAAAACCATATATCTATGACCAAACTATCTTTGACAAGGCAGACAACAACATGCACTGGGGAAAGGATGCCCTATTCAATAAATGGCACTGGGAAAATTGGATAGCCACATGGAGAATAATGAAACAGGGTCCCTATCTCTTTCCATATGCAAAAATTAATTCAAGATGGATAAAAGACATAAATATAAGGCATGAAACCTCAAAAATTTCTAGAAAAAAATGTAGGGGAAAAAAACTCTTCTAGACATTAGCCTAGGCAAAGAATTTATGGCTAAGACCCCAAAGATAAATAAAGCAAGTAAAAAAAATAAACAAATAGCACTTAATTAAATTAAAAAGCTTCTGCAAAGGAAATAATCAACAAAGTGAATAGACAGCCTACAGAATGGAAGAAAATATTTGCAAACTATACATCTGACAAGGGACTAATATCCAGAATCTACAAACAACTCAAACAAATCAGAAAGAAAAAAAAACCATCAAAAACTAGATAAAAACCATAAACAGAAGGTTTTCAAAAGAAGATAAATAGCCAACAAAGTTATGAATAAATACTCAACATCACTAACCATCAGGGAAATGCAAACTAAAACTACAATGAAATATCACCTTACCCCAATCAGAATGACCATTATTAAAAAGTCAGAAAACAATAGATGCTGGCATGGATAACAGAGATAAAGGAATGTTAATACACTCTTGGTGGGACTGAAAATTAGTACAACCTCTATGAAAAATAGTACAATGATTCTTCAAAGAAATAAATGTAAACCTACCATTTGATCCGGCAATCCCACTGCTGGGTATCTACTTAAAGGAACAGAAGTCATTTTATCAAAAAGACACCTACACCTGAACTTCATCACAGCACAATTCACAATTGCAAAGATGTGGAATTGACCTATGTGCCCATTAACTCACAAGTGAATAAAGAAAATGTGATATCTGTATACCATGGAGTACTATCAGCCATAAAAAGGAATGAAATAATGTCTTTTGCAGCAACTTGGATGGAACTGGAGACCATTATCCTAACTAAAGTTTCTCTGGAGTAGAAAAATAAACGCATGTTCTCACTAATATTTTGGAGCTAAATGATGGGTACACACAGGCACAAAGACATATAAAGTATATTGGAAACCAAGAAGGGGGCAGGGTGTGGGGATGAGGAATTAAAAATTTACCTCTGGCTGCAATGAACACTATTCTGGTGATGGAACACCAAAAGCCCTGACTTAAGCAATATACAAGGTATCCATGTAACCAAAACATTTGTGCCTCCTTCATATTTTGAAATAAAAAAAAGAACTCAAAAAAAATCTTGAAGAATGCTGGTTAGTATTTTAAATATGTATAATTTAATTAGTGTTAAAAAAATTCTCCCTTTCTTGTCGGAAAGTATTGATTGCATCTTTACCAGCTGACAGTTTCACTAGTTAATAAAATTTCAAGTAGACAGGTGTCTTCTTTCAATATTTTAAAGATACAATTCTCATTATTCCCTAGTTTTCTTCATTTCTCTTGAAAAGGCAGTCTTCAGTTATGTTTTCCTCCTGTGAAATTTATGTATCTTTTCTTTCTCTCTGCTTCCAAGATGTTTTTTCCTGTCTCTGCCTTTCAGTGTGTTTTAGTATGATGGACTTAGCATCTGTTTTTCTGTGTATTTATGCTGCTTGATGTTCATAGAGCTTCCTGTGTCTTTGGATGGATGTCTATAGTCAGTTTTGGAACACTCTTACCCATCATATCTTTAAACATTGCATCTGCCACATTCTGTTCTCTTCATACAGGACTCCAATTAAATATTGTTAGATGTTCCCATGATGTTCTGTATGTTCTTCTTTCCTGTTTTTTCCAAATTTTGTCCCTTGCTCTTCATCCTGGATAAAATCAACCCATGTTAAAGTTTACTAATCCTTTTTTCTGCTATGTTCATTTCATGTTAAACACAAAAAATGTTATTAAATTCAGCTGTTTTATATTTCAGGTCTGTAATTTCCATTTGATTCATTTTTATGGATATCTGTTTTCTTTTTAGATCAATTATGGATTTTGCTGACTCAAGGTTAAGTTTCAGTTTTTGCAAGTTTGATTCTTTACTTCTGATTCATTTCTGCAACTAGGACATAGTCCTACAGATCCAACAGCATGGATCGTTTAGTAGGGCCCTTCCTCCTTGGCAATTTCTGATCTATATTTTTTGTCTCCTTGGAATTTGAAATTGCCAAAAACTCCTCTCTGCCTCTTAAAGGATTTCCACTTACTTCTTATCTTGAGGGATTTGAATTCAGCAAATACCTCCAGAGAGAAGATTAATGAGTACTGGACACTTTGTTATACCTGCCATCTATCCAGCACCACACTCCCTCAAGTCCTGATTACTTTGGCAGTGCTGAACTCCATTGTTCTGCCTTTCAGGACCTGTGAGATTGTCAAAAACTCTTCTGGATCATCTTCTTATCATGGCACTCTCAGTCTTTTGCCTGACTCCAGTCCCTCTTCACTCTTTGGAAAGCTTCTTCACAAGAAATATAGAACATCATCAATAATCAATCCTCTCAATATTTCTTCTTTTCTGATTTACCTTAACTATGTATCAATTTATTTCTCATTACCCCTGATATAACTTTTCTTCATTATTTGTACATATGACTAAGTACCTTTTGAAAATTGATAGCCCTTGCAACAATATTGTCTCTAGAAACTGTATCTGTCTCAATTCTTCATAAACACAAATATATATACATCTATATATACACACACACACATAGATATAGATTTTCCCTCTCTCTCTCTCTCTCTCTCTCTCTCTCTCTCTCTCTCACACACACACACACACACACACACACACACACAATCTGAATCAGAATTTCAGTTCCGGCTTTTATCCATCAACTTCATCTATTTATATAAAAGCCAATTAAATGTAGACTATGGTTGCTCTCTCCATTTCTCTCCATGATATTCCCATGATTGACTTAGGTCCTCACTGAGCTCCTGAAATTGCCCTCACAAAAGTAATGAATGACCTTTTCATCACTAGATAAATGAGAATCTATTTTGTCATATTTTTAGTATCTTTTAAATGCCCACATGGTTAATCTTTATTCTCTTATGATTTCCCTAACATTTCTAAGTTTCTGAGGCTCTATTGAATCTTGGTTCTTTTCTAAGTAGTCAAAAGCTTGTGCACTCTTACTTTTGTTTATTTCTACTTCACCTCCTGTGATATATAGCTACATAAAATTCAAGTGAATGTTTTATAGATTCAAACCAATTGAATATCATTACTTTGTCCTACTTCCTTTTATATCTCAATAGTGTGTTGCATATTGCAGATATTTAATGAATGCATTTAATTAAATGAAAACTATAAATTGCTTTTTTAAAATCTGAGTATCCTTTATGCACAAAATAGTATCAGAACAAAAAAATTGTTATCCACTTTCCAACAATTTGCATTAAATATCTGAGATCTTTAACTGGTGAGTAGCATAATCAGAAATATTTTTAGAAAAATAAGTTAAGGAGTGTTACATGGTTGGACTGAAGTTAGAAGTTAAAAGATATTTAATGTATTCTTACCAACACTGAACTGTTTCTTAAAAAATGAGAAATTGCTACTAAATGTTCAAAATAAACAATGACTTAGCAGGAACTAAGGAGACATCTATCTGGTTATTTAATCTTTCAGGACTTTTTCAATAATGAAATTGTCTTCCTCTTCCCACTCACAAACATGAGTTTCTTCTTTCTGTGTCTCTACATTGGTGAATAACACTACAGGCCACACAGTAGCCTGTGGTAGAAAACTGAGAGTCTTACTTGACTATCTTATATCTACTTTACTTCCTACAACCAGCAAATTCTACAGATTCTACTTCCAAAACATTTCTCGACTCCATCTAACTCTCCACATTCCCACTGCCACCTTCATTTATAAGCTTCATCACCTTGCCCTAGAATTACTGCAATAGTCTCAAAACTCAAGTCTTACTTTCTTACATGTATCGATTTTGTTATGCTTGACTCAGGGTTATAAGTGTGTCAATCACCCAGATAGTGTTCACAATTCACACTACCTGTTAGGTAAGTTTTCGCCCACCCTCTCCTCACCCCTCCCCCCTGCTTGATTTCTGCTGAGTTTTACTTCCATCCATACACATGCGTGCTCATCAGTTAGTTCCAATTTAATAGTGACTACATGGGGTGATTGCTTTTCCACTGTTATTTAGATACTTCACTTAGTATAATGGTCTCCACTTCCATCCAAATTGTTGCAAAAGGCCTTAATTCATCCTTCTGCGTGGCTGTGTAGTATTCCATTGTGTATATGTACCACATTTTGTTAAGCCACTCATGAATTGATAGGTACTTGAGTTGATTCCACATCTTTGCAATTGTGAATTGTGCCACAATAAACATTCATATACAGGTGTCTTTTTGATAAAATGACTTCTTTTCCATTGGGTAAATAGCCAGTACTGCGACTACTGGATCAAACGGTAGGTCTATTTTCAGTTCTTTGAGGAATCTCCATACTGTTTCCATAGAGGTTGTACTAATTTGCAGTTCCACCAACAGCGCATAAGTGTTCCCTTCTCTCTGCATGCACACCTAGCATCTACTGTTTATTGGACTTTTAAGTAAAAGCCATTCTAACTGGGGTAAAGTGATATGTCATTGTGGTTTTAATTTGCATTTCCCTGATGATTAGTGATGTTGACCATTTTTTCATATGTTTATTGGCCACTTGTCTATCTTTTTGAAAAGCTTCTGTTCATGTCTTTTGCCCACTCTTTAATGGAGTTGTTTGGGTTTTTTCCTTACTGATTTGCTTGTGTTCTTTGTATAGTACTATAAATTCTGGTTATTAACCCTTTAACAGATGTATAACTTACAAATGCTTTCTCCCATTCTGTAGGCTATTTGCTCTGTTGATTATTTCCTTGACTGTGAAGAAGCTTTTTAATTTAATCAAATCCTATTTATTTATTTTTGTTGTTGCTGTGATTGCCATTGGGGTCTTCTCCATAAATGTTTTGCCTAGGCCGATATCTAGAAGAGTTTCTCCAATTTCTTCTAGCATTCCTATGGTTTCATATCTTACATTTAAGTCTTTCACCCTCTTAAATTAATTTTTGTAAGTGGCAAGAGATATGGATCCTGTTTCATTCTTCTGCATACGGCTATCAATTCTCCCAGCACCATTTATTAGCTAGGTCTTCTTTTCCAAAGATCAGTTGGCTGTATCTGGATGGTTTTATATCCGAGTTCTCTGTTCTTTTACATGGGTCTATGTGCCTATATTTGTGCCAATACCATGCTGTTTGGGTTAATATGCCCTTGTAATATAGTTTAAAGTCTGGTGATGTGTTGCCTCCAGATTTTTTCTTTTTGTTTGTGATTGTATTAGCCACTCAGACTCTTTTCTGGTTCCAAACAAAGTAGAATTATTTTTCTAGGTCTGTGAAATATGACATTGGTATTTTGATGGGCATTACATTGAATTTATAAATCACTTTGGGTAATATGGACATTTTTTAACAATGTTTATTCTACTGATCCATGAGTGTGATATGTTTTGCATTTGTTTGGGTCATCTGTGACTTCTTTCCTCAGGGTTTCATAGCTCTTTTTGTAGAGACCTCCTTGGTTAAGCATATTCCTAGGTATGTCATTTTCTTTGTGGCTGTTGTGAATGGTATTGAGTCTTTAATTTGACTCTCAGCTTAACTGTTATTTGCATGTAGGAATGCTACAGATTTGCATACATTGATTTTGTAACCTGACATTTTGAAGAATTTATTTGTCAATACCAGGAGTCTCTTGGTGGTGTCTCTGGCATTCTTCTAGATAAAAAAGCATATCATCAGCAAAAAGTGACAGTTTAACCTCCTCCTTCCAGATTTGGGTACCCTTTATTTCTTTCCCTTGACTGATTGTTCTGGCTAGGACTTGCAGTACTATGCTGAATAGAAGTGGTGACAGTAGGCACCCTTGTCTGGTTCCAGTTCTTAGTGGAATGCTTTCAACTTTTCTCCATTCAATATGATGTTGGCTGTGTGTTTGCCACATATGTCCTTTATAATCTTGAGATATCTTCCAGCTATGCCTAGTCTGGTCAGGGTTTTTATCATGAAAGGGTGCTGGATTTTGTCAACTGATTTTTCTGCAGCTATTGAGATGATCATATGGTCTTTGAGCTTGCTTCTATTTATGTGGTGAATCACATTTATTGATTTACATATGTTAAACCATCCATGCATCACTGGAATGAATATGACTTGGTCATGGAGGATTATTTTTTTGATGTGCTGTTGAATTCCCTTTGCTAGTATTTTATTGAAGATTTTTGCATCTATATTCATAAAGGATATTAGCATGTAGTTTTCTTTTTTTGTTGTGTCCTTTCCTGGCTTTGATATCAAGGTGATACTGGCTTCATAGAATGAGTTGGAGAGGATTCCCTGCTTCTTAATGTTAATGGAATAATTTCTGCACTATGTGTACCAGCTCCTCTTTGTGGGTATGATAAAATCTGCCTATGAATCAACCTGGTTCAAAGCATTTTTCTTCTCTAAAGATATTTTTATTACTGCTTGAATCTCATTGCTTGTTATCAGTCTGTTTAGGAGTTCTACTTCCTTCTGATTGAGTCTTGGGAGGTTGTGTGTATACAGAAATTTGCCATTTTCCTCTATGTTTTTGAGTTTATATGTGTAGAGATTTTCATTATATTCACAGGTGATATTTTGTATTTCTGTGGTATCAGTTGTAATATCTCCTTTGTCATTTCTCATTAAGCTTATTTGGGTCCTTTCTCTTCTATTCCTGGCTAATCTAGAAAGAGGTCTATCAGTTTTGTTTATCTTTTCAAAGAATCAACTTTTTATTTCATTTATCCTTTTTATTTTTTTTTATATTACAATACATTTAGTTCTGCTCTGACCTTAGTTATTTCCCTTCTTCTGCTGGCTTTGGGTTTGGTTTGCCTTTCCTTTTCTACTTCATTGAGGCATGCCATTTGATTGTCAATTTGTGATCTTTCCATCTTTTTGCCATAAGCATGCAAGGTTATGAAGTTTTCCCTCATGGCTGCCTTTGCTGAATCGAATCCCATAGATTTTGGTAGCTTGTGTCCCATTTGTCATTCAGTTCAAGGAATCTTTTGATTTCCAACTTAATGTCATTATTGACCAAATAATTGCTCAGCAGCAGGTTATTTTATTACCATGACTTTGTGTAGAATTGAACATTTCTCTTGGAGTTCATTTCTAGTATTACACCACTGTGGTCTGAGAGGATAGATGGTATCTTTCTGTTGTTTTAAATTTGTTGAGACATGTTTTATGGCCTAAGATATGATCAGTTCTAGAGAATGTTTTTTGTGCTGATGATATTTTTTTCAGGAAATTATGGGGGTACAAACATTTTCGTTACATGTTATGACTTTGCCATATCCCAATCATGATTTGAGGCATGGCCTTCCCCCCTTACAATGCTCACTGTGTCCATTAGTTGTGATTTACCCCCCCAACCCCCCACCCCCAAAGAATATTACTATTGTGTGACCATTTTAGTGTTGATCAGTCAGTGCCAGTTTCATGGCAAGTACATGTGGTGCCTATTCTTCCATTCTTGTGATACCTCACTTCAGAGGATGGGCTCCAGCTCTATACAGGAAAATATAAAAGATGCTAGATCACCATCATTTTTTATAATTGAGTAGTATTCCATTGTATACATATACCATATTTTATTAATCCACTCATGAATTGACAGGCACTTGGGTTGTTTCCACATCCTTGCTGTAGTGAATTGTGCTGCCACAAACTTTCAAGTGCAGATGTCTTTATTATAGAATGGCTTTTGTTCCTTTGGGTAGATGTCTAATAGTGCTATTGTGAGATCAAATGGTAGTTCTACTTGTAGCTCTTTGAGGTATCTCTAAATTCTTTTCCACAGAGTTTGCACTAATTTGCAGTCCCACCAGCAGTGTAAGAGTGTTCCTATCTCTCCACATCCTCACCCATATGCTAATGAGAATGTTTATTCAGTAGTTTGGGGGTAAAATATTCTATAAATGTTTGCTAGACCCATTTGTTCTAGAGTCCCATTTAAGTCCAGTGTTTATTTATTTATTTTGTGCTTGAATGACCTGTCCAGTTCTGTCAGTGTGGGGTTGAAGTCCCTGGCAACTACAATGCTGCTGTTTGTCTCTATGCTTAGATTTAGTAGGCTTTACTTTATGAATCTGGGCACTCCTGTGTTAGATGTATAAATAGTTACGATTGTCACATCTTCTTGTTGAATTGCTTCCTTTACCGTTACATTATGACCATCTTTGTCTTTGTTTACTATTGTTGAATTAAAGTCAATTTTATCTTATATGAGAATGGCTATAGCTGCTTTGTTTTGGTTTCCACTTGCACGGAATATTTTTATGCATCTCTTCCCCTTGAGTCTGGATGAGTCTTTGTGGGTTAGATGTATTTCCTGGAGACAGAAGATACTTGGGTTGTATTTTTTCATCCTTTCAGCCAGCCTATGTCTCTTGAGTGGGGCATTCAGGTGGTTCATGTTGATTGATAGAATTGGTATGTGGGATGCTGTTCTGTTTATCCTGTAGGGTAGTACCTTGTTGCTTTGTTTTACCTCTTGTATTATTGTTTTTATGAGCTCTGAGCTTTAGCCTTTGGGTGGTTTGACACTGGAGGGTATCTATTTGCTGATCCATGTATTACTATAACGTGGTTCTGAGAATTTCCTGCAGAGCAAGTCTGGTCCTGACAAATTCCCTGTGTTTGCTTGTCTGGAAAAGTCTTTATTTCTCCACTTATAAAACTTGATTTTGCAGGTTACAAAATTTTGGGCTGGCCATTGTTTTGTTTAAGAAGACTGAAGAGTGAGCCCCAATCAATTCTCGTGTTGTGAGGTCTCAGCTGAGAAGTCTGCAGTTAGCCTGATGGGTTTTCCTTTGTAAGTTACTTGATGTTTTGTATCACAGCTTATAGGAATTCCTTCTTTGTGTTGACTTTGGCCAGACTGATGACTATGTGTCTTGGTGATTGCCTCTTTACCATGAATCTCCCAGCTGTTTGTTGAGCATCTTATACCTGAATGTCTAAATCTCTAGCAAGACCAGGGAAGTTTTCCTCAATTATTCCCTCAAATAGGTGTTCCAACCCTTGTGCATTTTCTTCTTCACCCTCAGAGATGCTTATGATTCTTATATTTGGCCATTTTACATAAGCCCATATTTCTTGTAGGCTTTGTTCATTCCTCTAATTCTCTGTTCCTTCTTTTTGACTGTGTTCAATCGACAGAGTTGTCTTCAAGCTCTGAGATTCTCTCTTCTGCCTGGTGTAGTATATTCTTAAAACTCTTTGCTGTATTTTATATTTTCTTAAATAAATTTTTCATTTCCAGAAGTTCTATTTGGTGTTTGTGTTTGATATTTTGATGTCTTTAGTGAATTTTTCATTCATTTCCTGAATTGTTTTTCTGGTTTCTTCAAGTTTGTTTTCCGTTTTCCCTTGGATTTCATTAAGCTTCCTTATAATCCATATTTGCAATATTCTTTATCTGTCATTTCAATATTTTCATTTTTGTTGGTATCATTGCTATTGATCTGGTGTTCCATTTTGGTGGTGTCCTTTCACTCTGATTTTTCATACTTCCAGAGTTCTTTCACTGATTCCTTCTCATCTGGGGCAGCTGTCACTTCTTAATTTGGATTTTCTTTTGTTTAGATGAGGCTTCTTATTTTCCCTTCACTCATAAGGGTGTGGCTATAGCATATGTTGAGTAAGAAACTTTGGCTTTCTTTGTGGATGCTTTGATGACAGTCTAGGTCCTGGATGGATGCCTTGATTATAGATATCCTTAGCATTGTGGTTTTCTCAGTTGCTAGTTGATTATAGACTGTAGCAGTGGTGAGCTATGTATGTGTGAAGATTTCCTGTCTCTCTTTGATGAGGCAGGATTGGAGGTCTTTGAAATTCTTTCTGTTTGCTCAGCCCTGTGGTCTTCTTAACTGTCTCTGTGTTGTTTCTTATATGCCTTTTATCCTTTCTTCCTTTTCACTCCTCTACTCCCTCCCCACAGTCAAGTCTAAAGAAATAGAGGCAATGAAACCTCAAGTCTTAGTTTCTTCTAATTTTGCCACACCATACAGAGTGCTCTTTATAAAATCATGGCATCCCCTGATTGAAATACCATAAGGGATCCACATTGCTTTTAATATTAACTTTAATATACATTTTACTTAATATAACATTGTTCTGGGACTCTGCTCCCAGAAGGAGTGATCAGCTCCTCTTTCCCTCTCCTGCTTATTACTTGCTACTTCTTCACACTCAGTGTTTTGAACATAGTGAACTTTTTTAAGTTTCCTAAACCAGTCATGATCCCTCTAATCTCCAGGATTTTTACACATGTATTTCCTCAGCCTGGAATTTCTTTCCCTACATTTTGCTCTGGTTAATTCCTACACACCCTTCAAGTCTCAACTTACATATAATATCTTTCAGAATGCTTTCCCAGACTCTCAAGATGGAGATAGTTGTGTCTTATATGTCCTCATAATCAATCTTCCCTTGCACATAACTTGTTATAATGCACTGTAATTTTCTGTTCACTTCCTATTTACCCCCAATGATCTGTAAATTACTTGAAGAAATTATCTATTATAGAATTTTTCACTAATATCACTTTAAAATCTAGCACAGAAAAGAGCATGTGGTAAGCAACATATATTTTTGTTCATGATCTAACTGAATGAATCAACTTTAAACTTCCCAATGCATATTTATTATTTTACAAAGAATACAATGGTATAAAATAAATATATTTCATGTTGTTTTTATTCTCCTCAAATTACATCTTTTTGTTTAATGTTTTAATAAGACTTTAAATGTAATACTGCGTTTATCAAGTCCTATGCTCATTATTTCTTTCTAAATCTCATTCCTTTATTCTAGTTCAAGTTTTGTTTTCCTAAATGTCATCCTTTAGCATTAATAGTGCCTACCAAGGTGCTTGATATATAACAAATGTAAAAGATATGCTTGGGCTGTTTTCTTATTTGATGACTTAGCCTCCTCCTGCAATGATTCTAGCAAGAGGGGATGGATTCACTTGCCAAGATTGTATAACCATAATCCTCCTCTCTTTGTTTGGACCAAGAGTGGAAACCCGAACCATGAGATGAGCAGATTAGCTTCTCTCTCTGCAGGATTTGAATGCTGAGACAGAAATCCTAGGAATCAGTTGGTGATGGTACTGAATCTGGAAAGTTATGTTTCTCAGAGAATGTGTTCTCTGTCATTTTTTTAGTCATATGTGCCCAAAAGCTAGTGGAGAGGCAGCTTTACAGTGAAAATGAAGATAATAGAGCAGACACAAAAAGAAATGCAGCGATAAGAGAATATATTCCCTCAGAGAAAGAAAAGGAGATCAAATAGCTATTTTGTTAAGTAACTATTTCTGAGTTTCTAATTCTAGCACTTCTTGAAATCTGGCTGCATTTTCTCCCTTGGGATTTTTTGACATACCCTGGTAGGTCTTTTCCTTACATTCTTTAGTTTAAACCAGGCTCTTGCTGGCATCCCAGTGCTCCCTAAATGAGTGTGTAGTTCAAACATATTTAATGAATATACATAGAAAGGAGGGAAGGAA
Organism: Lemur catta; assembly: GCF_020740605.2. NCBI lineage: Eukaryota > Metazoa > Chordata > Mammalia > Primates > Lemuridae > Lemur > Lemur catta. Next base: position 61,088,696 of record NC_059139.1, on the reverse strand, counting down.
GGAAGGAATGGAGGGAGGGAAATAAGTAAGGAGAAAGAGGAGGATGGGAGGGAAGGAAAAAAGATCCTTATGTCATAGTACTTATTAAAATCTAATTAGGGAGCCAAAAATAAATGCACAGAAAAATAAAATATCATAAAGCATAATTTTATCATTTTGAACAAGAACTGTTATAAAACTACCATACTATTAAATAGATGCCTTATATTCTTCAGAATGAGTTAGTCAATGTTTGAGAAAGAGGAGAGTTAAAGAACATGGTTGAATTATGTAGCATTAAGACTTGTAAGCTCAAAATGTAATTATGGCACATGAAATAACTTTTGTGCTTATTTTTGAAGCAGTCTTGTTTTCTTTTCAGGTAACTAAGTCTATAATTTAAATATTTTCTGTCAGTAAAATCTTCTCACAAAAGGTTCTACAGGGTAAGTGCCAAATTAACATTATAAACAAAATTTTTTAGCTGTAGATAGTATTTTTTCAAGGAGTGGAATCAGAGAACATATGAAGAAAATATGATTTTACTTATGTCTTAAATTATTTTATAGGCAAAGATAGGTAAAAACCAAAAATCACATTCAAGAAAGCTAAGAAATTGCCATGTCTAGAGTACACTTCCTTTATACTGAATTTTAAGAACTATGAGTTAGAGTCAGATTGTGGAGAACCCTGAAAGCTAAATTCAGGAGTTTATTCTGCGGTAAGGAAACTTTGAAATTTGAGAGGCAGGGAGGAAGAATGACATATGCTAAAGTACAGATTGGAGGGAGACATAAGTCAGTAAACGATATAAGTAGAATAAATGACTATTCTAAAATAATCCTTGGAGCTCCAGTGGCGCAATTGGTTAGTGCACAGTACTTATGTAAAATAATCCTACTAGGAATTTTTTGGATACATACATAATATTACTTCTTTGGGTATTATAATCCTTTCCCAGCACAAACTTCATCCCAGTACCCAAGAGGTAGGCACAAAGCTCTTAACGTGGAAATGTTTTTATGACAAACTCCACCTCCAAACAGGAAGAGTTCCAGCCATCTGTCAATTGCAAGATATTATTAAGACATTTACTAACCTAAAAGCTCCATGAGAACTATCATGCTCTCTGCTCTATCCTCAGGATGGCTTGCACTGCACAGATGTGTAATAGTTCTCTTAAGTTAGAGGCCTTGCCATTGGGCAATGTCTGAGAGGTCTAAAGAATATTCTGGTGTCTGCCTTGTGTCCGATGCACGGGGCCCATCATATCTCATGCAAGAAATGATAAAGAAAGCTATCATACCTTGCTGCTGATAGAAAATGCCTGGAGCTCTGACATGGTGGCACTTTGCCTGGTTTCATTCCTGGAATTCTTTCTCCCCCAGTACACTTGATTTGTATTTTAAAATGAGCTGTTCTCTTAATTATTGAGCATTAACAGAACACCATGCACTTACAAAGCACTCTTAAATATCCTGTAAATTATTTTTATCCACGCAAAGCAAAATGATATTCATGATATATCCGTTAAGTAGATGGAGAACAAGTAAAAAGATTACCATACTATTATACAGCTAGACAGAAAAGGAGTCAATTATTTGTATCTTCTTCTGAGAATTGTGTTGTATCTTCTCCTGAAAATTCTATTGAGATTTGCTCCAGAAATCATAGTAATGAGTTCTGTTCTGTTGCTTCTGCACAGCCTCAGAAGTCCTTTGCCTATTAAAGTAAGCAAAAGAGAAAAGTATACTTTTTTGGAAGTACTACATACAAGGACCAAAATTTCTCCATTCACTAAGCAACCTGAGCCTTCAACTACTCATAAATATAAAACACTGAAGCAATGATTATGTAATACATTAGTTTCAATAAATACTAGTGAGAAATGTATATTATAAACTTTCACTTGATTTTTCTCAAAAAGTGTTTTGTTCACATTTCATGTTTAGCATGACACTTTTTGGAAAATATTGTATGAAATATACCCACCACAAAACTTTAAGCTGCCTTGAACCCTGAGTTTATACTCAGTTGATCAAAAAAAGTTATTTCTAAGTTATTATGTAATATGTTCTATGAAAATAAGTCCATAGACTTTATACCCCCTTAAAAATATATTACACTGGGACTTCCACAATAAAAATTTTTATTATTCTATAAAATCAGCTTTCCAGGCATGTTTTTCATGCATAAATTATTATTCTTTGATCTATGGATTTTTAAATGTGTTCAAGAATTTAATAACGTATATATCTGTCAATGTAAGTATTGTCTTAAGTTTTATGTTACTTTTTAACTTGCATTGTTCAGATTTGTCCTTAATAAATTATTTGAGTGATGAAGTTAACTCTCAACAAAATCAATTTGGTTTCATATATATTTAAGAAATAAACAAATCATCAAAGAAAGAGTAAAGAGGTTACTTATTTTAAAGCAAACAAAATAAAAAGTGTTTTATCGGGAACTACCTATATCCATTAGATTCCCAGAGCTTGTTGCTCTTTTTTGAATTCAGTTCTTCTGAAACATGGAATTAAATTCCCCTAAGCTAAGAATATTCCATATAAAAATTCCTGATATATTCAAGACTTCAGTGGATTTTACCCAAGTGCAAGAAAAATGTGAAAATGAAGTTAAATATGATATGTCATCAAAACCTTTTTCTCCCAGTAAACAAACAGCCTAATATGCATTTTATTCGTAATCACTCTCTGATTAAAATCCAAAGCTTTCATCTTGTTATGGTTCTTTTTTCCTTTTGGTCACTTGACTTTAAAAAGCAGGTAGTTTAATTTCCATGACTTTGTGTAGAATTGAGTGTCTCTCTTGGAGTTCATTTCTAGCTTTAGTCTACTGTGGTCTGAGTAGATACATAATATGATTTGTATTTTTTTTAATTTCTTGAGACATGTTTTATGGCCTATGGTATGATCAATCTTGGAGAATATTTCATGTGCTGATGAAACAAATGTTTATTTAGTAGTTTTGGGGTAGAATGTTCTGTAAATGTCTGTTAGGCCCACTTGTTCTAGAGTCCCATTTAAGTGCAGTGTTTATTTATTTCCCATTTGGAGGACCTGTCCAGTTCTCTCAGTGGGTTGTTAAAGTCCCCAGCAATTATAATGCTGCTGTTTCTCTGTTTGCTTAGATCTAGTAGGGTTTACTTTATGAATATAGGTGCTCCTGTGTTAGGTGCATAAATATCTGGGATAGTTATGTTTTCTTGTTGAATTGTTCCTTTTACCATTATATAATGACCATCTTTGTCTTTCTTTACTATTGTTGATTTAAAGTCAATTTTATCTCATTTGATTATGGCTACACCTGCTTTCTTTTGGTTTCTATTTTCATGCAATATTTTTTTCCATCCCTTCCCCTTAAAGTCTGTATGTGTCCTTGTGGGTTAGATGTGTTTCCTGGAGACAGCAGACATTTGAGTTGTATTTTTTCATCCATTCAGCCAGCCTATGTCTCTTGAGTGAGGCATTCAGACTGTTCATGTTGATTGATATAATTGATATGTGGGATTGATATGTGTTCTGTTAATCCTGTTGGGTACTATCTTAGTGCTTTGTTCTATCTCTTGTGCTATTGTTTCATATGAGACCTGAGCTTTAGTTTTGGGGTGGTTTTACACTGGTTGGTATCTATCATGCTTATCCATGTATAATGTGGTTCTGAGTATTTCCTGCGGGGCAAGTCTGGTCTTGACAAATTCCCTCAGTGTTTGCCTGTCTCGGAAAAGTCTTTATTTCTCCTTCATTTATGATATTTAATTTTGCAGGTTACAAAACACTAGGCTGGCCATTGTTCTGTTTAAGAAGATTGAACACGGAGCCCCAATTCCTTGTTCCTTCTGAGGTCTCAGTTGAGAAGTCAGCAGTTAGCCTGATGGGTTCTCCTTTGTAAGTTACTTGATGTTTTTGCCTCACAGCTCTCAGGAGATCCTCCTTTGTGCTGTCCTTGGCCAGTTAGATGACTATGTGCCTTGGTGATATCCTCCTTGCAGTGAATCTCCCAGGTATCTGTTGAGATTCTTGTACCTGAATGTCTAAATCTCTAGCAAGACCAGGGAAGTTTTCCTCAATTATTCCTTCAAATAGGTTTTCCAACCCTTGTGAATTTTCTTCTTCACCCTCAGGGATGCCTATGATTCTTATATTTGGTCATTTTACATAAGCCCATACTTCTTTTAGGCTTTGTTCATTCCTCTAATTCTCTGCTCCTTATTTTTGACTGTGTTCAATCAACAGAGTTGTCTTCAAGCTCCTAGATTCTTTCTTATGCCTGTTGTAGTATATTCTTAAAGCTTTCCACTGTATTTTGTATTTCCATAAATAAATTTTTCATTTCCAGAAGTTCTATTTGTTTTTATTTAATAGTCAATCTCTTACAGAATTTTTCATTCACTTCCTGAATTTTTTTTCTGGTTTCTTTGATTTGGTGTTTCATTTTCTCTTGGATTTAATTGAGCTTCCTTACAATCCATATTTGGAATTATTTATCTTTTCACTTCAATATTTTCATTTTTGTTGATATCCATTGGTAAAGAGCTACTGTTACCTTTTGGAGGTGTCTTTTCACTCTGGTTTTTCATACTTCCACTGTTCTTTCACTGATTCCTTCTCATCTGGGGAAGCTGTTACTTCTTACTTTTTGATTTTCCTTTGTTTTTGATGGGGTTCCCCCCCCACACTTATAAAGGAATGTTTGTAGCATATGTTGGGTAAGAACATTTAGCTTTGCTTGTGGGTGCTTTGATTGCAATCTAGGTTCTGGATGGGTGCCTTGGTCACAGATATATTTAGCATTGTGATTTTCTCAGTTGCTAGTTGTTTTTAGGCTGTAACAGTGATGAGCTATATGTGTGAGCAGATTCCCTGTCTCTCTTTGATGAAGGATAATGGAAGTCTTTGAAATCCTTTCTCATTTCCTCTCCCTATGGTCTTCTTAACTGTGTGGATTGTATTGCCATGCCCAGTTTCATCTCTGAGACAGTATATGTCACTTATGTATAAGAATCCACCACATCCTGTATGATTGTATCAGTAAATGTTGTAATGGCATGTGTAAATTGTCCTGCCTGTCAGTAGGTGGCTCTTGCTGGAAGGATCAAGCTGCAGTGTTGTTTTTGGTACCTGTGACTGGCTCTAGCCCCTCTGGAGAAGCACTCAAATCCCCCAGGTGGTGGGTAAGGCTCTGTAACTTCCAGGTTAGTCCTTATTTTCTGCCACAGCAGAGGTGGGTGGAGGAGAGAGGCTGCACAAGGCTAGGTTGGGTGAGTTTGACCTTAGGTTCCACAAAAGATGGTAAGGTAGCTGTTTTAACAGGGGTCAATAGTCTGTTCCCAGCTTCTGGGAAATCCTCCAGGGAGGGCCCCAACAAGCCAGAAAGTATGCTTGTGGGAGCAACACCATCTGAAATTACAACCTGGCAGTCAGGATTGGTTTTCACTTTTCTCCCCCTTCCCATGCTCCACAGTCTCCCTCTGGCATCTGCCAGGAAGCAGGATCTCAAACTATCTTATCTCCCCTACAATGGCACCACAAGCTAGGAGCTTCCTTGTCCAGGATCCTGCCATGGGCTGACAGGACAACCTTCCCATGGGGGAGGGGTGCTCTGCATGTGCACTGCAGCTAGGATCCACATTGCACTCTCTTTTCAGTTCTGCCCATGTGGGAGCCCTCACCTCCAGAGATTAGGCCACAAATATCCCCTTCATGCCCCTGAGCATCATGATCAAGCCCTAGGGGTACAGGATCTGACCTGTGGGCCTGTCGCCAGGTCCCCAAAATCAATCCCTGATCATACCAGGGAGAAGCCTACTGGTCCTGAGTTGCTTACAGGATGCTCAAGCAGGTTTGATGTCTCTCTGCTTCAGGGTGTATCCTGCTCTGATGGAGCATCCAGGCAAGCAGCATCAGAGAGGGCCTGTGAGCAGGGAGCTCACAGTCTGAGAACCACTTAGTCCTATGCAGGTCTTTAAGAAGAAAGTTTTGAGCCCCTCTGTCTGTGGAAGCCCCATGTGGTGTATGCACCAATGGGGTGGAAGCAGTAGCTCCTGAGAGACCTGGCTCAATCGTCCCTCTTGGCAGCCACAAGTGGGGAAGAGGAAGGAGAGGAAGAGAGTCTGGATGGAGGAAAGCTAGCACTCTGGTTGTCTCTGTCCCTCTCTCCAGAAGGCATCTCTCCTGGAATGTCCAGGCTCTGGGATCACATAGATCCCCTGAGACCAACTGGTCCCCTGTGGCTCCTGCTATCTGGTCAGAGTTGGGAAGTGTTTGTGTGGGAATAAGCCAGTCAAAAACTGAGGGGCTGAAGCCGCTTGGGGAGGACAAAAGTGCACAGTGAGTGGAAAAGCAGTATGGTACCTGTTGTCTCAGCTCAGGTTTATGGTGATAGTAATTGCATGAAGGGGGCTGGCAGACTGGTACTTTGTCCTCAAGAAGCTTCTAGTTCACTGGTGGCATCAGCTTTTGGGCTCACAAGGGTAGAAGGGCTCTCCAGCAGTTCAGAAGCCTGCTGACTGCCAAAGATGTGAGAAACAGAAAAACAAACAGCTTTACTTACACTTTTCACTGGACTCCAAGCCTCTCAGGGGTTGTCCTCTGCCAATCTTCCTCCTCCTTCTGCAACTTCTTCCCATGGAATCTCTTATAGATTCTGGCATTTCTTCCTCAGAATTACACCTGATCTGTGACTGTTTGTTTTTTCATTTTCATCCAAAACTTTTCCTTCTTTCTGGGATGATCTGGCAGCTGGTGCCTCCGGTCAGCCATCTTGTCTCAAATCTAGATGCTACTTTGATTCAACCTAACAATGCTTCTGGAAAGACACATTTGGATCACTAGACCTGAAGCCAAAATAAATTCCTTTGTCTTTCTGATTTTACATGTATATCTACAAAGTGAAATAATTCCCACATTAACTATCCTATAGAGGTGTGAGGACCCAATTAAAATTAAAATTAATGCAGATTAGATATATTATATAATATATAAGCCAAACTGTAATTGTAATTTGCTACACAAATAGAACAGTAATATGATTATTGTTGCTGTATTATTTTTAGTTCTTTAGGAGTTCTGTATTTCTCTGACATGACTTTATTTTATATCACAATCATTATTTTGAGTTTTTAAAATAGGATTGGATAATATTGTCTCCTATGCTATCCAATGTAATTGTTACATGTGTGGCCTCACATGCATCATTTAACACTCATTTCAACACACATAAATTATAAATATTATTTTTATAAATATACATTTTATATAAAATGCTTTATTTTAATAAGATTATACCGGTAAGAATACATTAGCTACTTTAGAGAACACATCATATTATTGGCCTAAATTTAAAACTCTATGGCTTTTTCTGTTTCATGCATTAATGAACACCCACTATCAAGTCAGATGCTGCCCTAACCCCTATTTATGCAGTTGTGTTTACATTTGATTATTTTCATTATCATTAATCTTCTCAAAATCTTTATTTTGTCCCCAAATATTTCCATTATCTCTTCAATCTTTGCTCATGTATATTTTTAATAATCCTGCATTGAAACTCTGCAACCAAGTCTTTTATGGAACAGTAAAAAAGAACATCAGCTTTAAGAGAGTCTTTCAAACAGTTCAAAATCCCAGATTAATACTGTTCTACCAATGGTGTGGTAGACTCTTTTTCTCACTTCAAAAAAATTTTTAGATAAAACTACAAGGCTGACTAGAGACTGATTAACCAAACAATCCTGGTGTTACTCTGTAAAGAAGAGATGTCTTGGAAATATATACCTAAATAATGGTTTCCTGAAAGACTGTGATCAAAGAGTCATGATTTTTACACAATGAAGCTATTAGGTAGGGGCAGAGAGTGGGGGGATCCTGGGGACATGGGAAATTATCTTTCTTTAAAAGAAGTTGCACATTAGAGTCTAGAGGAAGAATTGATGATGTAGGAAACCAGTTCAGAAAGAAGATAAACAAATTTTTAAAAGTACAGACAGAAAAGAAGTTATGATGAATTTTCTTTAGTCAGAGGCCTGGGGTAGGCTTCTACCTTCAAGTTCAGTGAACTACTTCATCCTTAGTTTCCTACAGAACTTGATACCCTGGTTATCATGAATCTTGTTATATTAGAACAATTTGTATCTGTGTGTCTATGCAGAATACATAAATGAATTAGCATTCAGATAATTAAATATTATTTTTAAATGTAAAAACAACAGAGACCAAAGATAAAATCACTGTACCTTCAAGACTAAGTGATGTGGTAGAAATACCTTTGGCTTTTGATTAGATAGAGTGAGAAGAAAGATTGACTTATCAAGAAAATTTAGAATGACCTGAAGTCATAGCTGATCTACTTTGGGGGTATAACAGGAAGGACAATGAAGAGAATCAAAAATCTTTTAAATGAGTAAAACTAACTGAATATTAAATTATATGTGTATGTTTTATACCCTAAAATGCCACAATTCCAGTAAAATGACCTGTGAACTTTAATTTCCTATAAGGATGAAAAATACTGAATTGGATATATTCAGGATAGAACATTAAAGAAGAGAAAAAAGAAAATCCCTCACTGTGGAGTAATGGGGTTGGTGTAAATTTGACCCTTTGTTTTGATTTACAACTTTTTTACTCCATATTCCATTTTTTATTAAGTGGCTATTCACTCAGGCAGCAGAGAGGATGGGGGGAATCATTCCACTCCCTCAGATGAGTAAGTGAAAAGGTAGCTTCAGCTTCAATAGTCCTAAAGGAGTTTGGTGTCACCTTCTCAAAGAAGGTGCCGGTGTGTAGTCTACCATGAACTGGCCAGATACTGAGTTCAGAGGTGATAGGCCTGGAAATTTTAGAATGATCTGAGTATGGGGCATTGCTATGGCTTTAATATGTCTGTTGCAAAATCAATGTGCTGCCAATGTGATAGTATTAAGAGATGTAGCCTCTTTCAGAGTTGATTGGATCATGATGGCTCCTTCTTTGGGAGTGGGATTAAAGAGTTTATAAAAGAGGCTTCATGCAGCATTAGGCCCTTTTGCCCTTCCACCTTCAGGCATGTGAGGACACAACCTGGGCACTCTTGGAGCAAACGGTAGACCTCACCCGACAATGATTCTGCCAGTGCCTTGATCTTAGACTCCCAACCTCCAGATCTGTAAGAAATAAATTTCTGTTTTTTTCAAACTACCCAGTCTCAGTTATTCTGTGATAACTATGCTGAGACTAATTGCAACAGGAATAAAGATAAGTACCAGGGTAGAGAAGGCTATTGTTGAATACTTGAGATTTTGTTAAATGTGATGAAATATGTACTATTTTAGGAATTTGACAGAAAATGCTGTAGTGTTATTAGGTCATTAAATAGGAAATGTCTAATTTCACATCAAAATTTTAGCTTATTATATCTCAAACAAGAAGCAGTACAATTAATCAAAGTATCCACCTAAACTATTGACACAGTTTTGCCATCTTGACAATAGCTTGTTTATGAGAGCAGCGAAGAAGCCTGGAGAGCAAGTGGCGATGAAATTGTGAAGGACATTTTCCACACCTTGTTGAGAATTGAATATTTTTCCTTGCAAGAAGGGGCCCAAAGCCTAGAAGAAGTGGTAGTCAGTTGATGCAAGGTCTGATGGAATACGGTGGATGAAAGAGAGTTTCCAAGTCCAGCTTCTGTAGTTTGAGCAGCATTGTTTGTGCAACGTGTGGTCAAGCATTGTCTTGCAAGAGGATTGGCCTGTCTCTATTGACCAATCTCTGCTGCTTAATCACAAGCATCCTCATCATTCTGTCCAATTGGTTGCAGTAGACACTCGCTATAATCAATTGACCAGGTCTGTAGTGGATAATATGGCGGTGCTGGGCCACCAAACGTCTGCCATTAACTTTTTTGATGAATATTTGGTTTTGAACAGTGTTTGGGCACTTCATCTTTATCCAACCATTGTGCCGAATGCTTGCAATTGTCAAAAAGAATCCATTTTCATCACATGTAACAGTATGATGTAGAAATGGTTCACCTTTATGTTGTGACAGCAGAGAAAGACAAGCTTTGAGGCGATTTCTCTTCTGATGCTCATTTAATTCATGTGGAACCCATCTATCCAGCTTCTTTACTTTGCCCATTTGTTTCAAATGGTCCAATATTGTTGTAATAGTAGCATCAAACCATGCTGCTAATGCATGCGTAGGTTGAGATGGATTTGTTTCCACTACAGCTTTCAGCTCATTATCCACCTTGGTCTCAGGTCACCCACATGGCTCATTTTCAAGATTAAAATCACCAGATCAGAACTTCTCAAACTATCGATGTACTGTATTAACATACTGTGCATTCGTTAGCCACATCCTTCCCAAACATTTTGTTGATATTTTGAGCTGTCTGCACAGCTTTGGTTCCACAGCAGAACTCATATTCAAAAATAACTCAAATTTTTGACTTATTCATGGTTTCACAAAAATTACTCTAAAAAAATATATAATAATCACAAGCCAAACCATGAATTTGAAGAGCTGAGGATGTACCTTCACAATGAAAATAAAACAAGAAATGTCAAAGCAAAATGGAAGAGATACCAACAGTCAAACTTAGTACTTAAGGAAATCAGACATTTCATACTTAAAAACCTAATATATTTTGTTCATATGTATACATATATGTATAGCTATGATAATTGCTAGTTTAATAATATAAATATTTGAAATACTATTTATTAATTTATACATTTTTGAGGCTATTAGAATACTAATGAACAGAAAAGTGTAACCTATCTCTGTCTAAACCCTTAATGTTTGAAAGAATTAAAAATATAATCTATTATCAAAAGTTCTAGAATTTTAAGATCAAACACACAAATAGAGTCCAGAGAATGATGCCAAAATGTTCTTTGGTTTTCCTCTTCAACAGATGATAAAAAACATGTTCACCAAGGATGGACATTAAGGTATTTTTTCTTTCTTGCTTCTTGTTTTTTTCCTTCTCTCCTTCTTGCTTCTCTGTCCTACGCACTTGGGCCCTTCTTTCTCTCTTGGCCTCTGATTCAGGTTTTCAGTGATATTGTTTCTTTTTGTTTTCCATTCCTTATAGTCACACTGAGGCAATGGTCTTCAAATCCAGTATTCAGAAGGAAAGGATGAAGGGAGCAGACTTTCTAAGCACATCCTACAGAAAACATATTATGTGACAAATAAATCTTTCTGCTGCTACGTTGAACCACTTCTGATAACCTAACTCCATATGCTATTTTACTAATAAAGAACAACTCTTTTTTCTCCTCCTGCCTAAATATTGCCAAGGTTTTTCTTAGCAAAAATCTGGAGCTTTTTCTGATTACAGTGTTTCTGTTAATTTTCTCATTCTTTTCATAAATCAATTTCTATTATCCCAGGAACCAAGCAGAAAAGTTGAGAGGGAGCAAAGCAGAACTCATCCCTCTGAAAATATTGCACTTGCTTGAAACTAATGACCACTATTTCTTTGTCTATATGGTACAGGAATGCTTGACTCAGTTCTGGATCACATTCTTCAGTGCAATGTAAAGGAAATATTTTCAAGGCAAACAAAGGGGCAGAATAAGTAATATAGTTGTACCTCAAAATTGACAGTTAACTGATAAATTCTGTCAACAAATCTAACTCCAAGTCTATCTGAAATAGCTCACTTCCTCCCTTTGTAAAACCAATGATAATTTTCCATTAATAATCATGTGATAAAGAGAGGTGTATTTTTTTCTCAGTCACAATATCACATGGCCACTTGATGGTCTTCTCAGTCCTAAACCACACCTAACATTTAAAAATAAGAGCCAGAAGTAGGGAAAGGAAGTCTATCAGCCTGAACATTTTTAGGTTGTCTAATCCAGTGAGCACTGTCAATGAATTTTCATTTATTTTTTTTTTGAAACTCTGACATTTATTTTTAAATAAAAGTATTTCCATATATACAAGGTCTGTCTAGAAAGTATCCAGCCATTGTTAATATAGCAAGAAAGTTACATGGCTGGATACTTCCTGGACAGACTTCTTATTATTACCTTCCTGCCCTCAGAATATTTACCCAAGAAAGAGTATATTCATTTTCTATTACAGCATAACAGATTACTACAAATTTATCAACTTAAAACAACAACCATTAATCTCACAGTTTGTGTTGGTCAGAAGTCTGATATCTGCTTCACAGGGTCCTCAGCTCAGGGTCTGACCAGACAGCAATCATGGGGTCAGCCAGAGCTGCAGTCTCATCTGAAGCTCCAAGCTCATGTGGCTACCCGCAGAATTTTTTCTTTGCAGCTGTATAACTCGTGGTGGCTTGCTTTTTCAAAGCCAATAGCAGAGAGTGTTTCTGACTTCTGGATCCTTTCTTAGAGGGCTCACCTGATTAGGTCAGGCTCATCCAGGATAATCTCCCTTCTGATGGACTCATAGTCAACTGATTAGAGGAATCATAATTACATCTGCAAACATTTCTTCATTTTTTTCTGTATAATGTAATTTACTCACAGGAGAGACATCCTCATATTCCCAGATTTGATCCACCCCCAAGGAGAATGGATTAAACAGTGTGTGCTTCAAGGGGTGGGAATCTTATGGGGCATCCGAGAATTCTCCTTACCATATGGAGAAAAGTTAAATCACTTTAGTAATTCAGCAGCAGAATTTTAGAAAAATCATTTAGCATTCAAGTGAGCCATATTTCTCCACTCTGAAACTTAGGGATGAGTTTTAATTTTGCATATATTTATTCTATTCTTCAATTTTAGCATAACCTCTTTTCCCTCTCCACTCCATCACTCTCACTCCTCTCACCCAAATCCTTGGTATCACTTATTTTCTCTTGCTGTGATCTTAAGCTACTGAGACAATCTCCTGAGAGGGCAGGAACATTGGTGTTTTCATGATCTGGCACCATGCCTCTGCCCTCATTAGTGAATGCAGTTGTGCATATTAAAGAAATAAATCATCCTAGTGACTACTGCATGTCAGAATTACCTTCACTTATGTGAAATTATAACATTAACTTGGGATTCCTGAAATAAAAAAAGCCCATTCCACTTAGATTTTTTTCTCTCCACCAGCCTCTAAACATAATTTTGTATAGTTCCTTTTCTTCCTCTTTTAAGAGATGTCCTTTTCAGAACTTATTAAAATAAAATTGAGAATGTTCACTGCCCAGATCTTTTCCATTCTGGTTTATTTTACACATCACCTTCAAATTATTGCTTCCAAATCATATAGCCCAGCTTTCCTCTGGCCAAGAGTATCCAATAATTCACCTAGCCTGCTCCAAGATTTTGACATCTATGATACCTACAACATCTACAAAGTGAATTTTGTAAAGACTAAGACCTTCTTGTCTTGATTTTTTTTATATTCACAGATTTAAGCAAAGCTCAAAAAGTTAATTGCTTGATATATATTTGCTAAATGAAATGGAACAATTCTACCCTTTAACCTGGGATTTGAGGCTCTTCTGTATATGTGCTTCCGTATTCCTTTCAAAGCTCTTCAGTTCTGTTCTTCAAATGCTCATTGCCTCAGTCAAGCAAAGCTTTCACTATGCTCTTCCTGCCTACAGCTGGGTCACTTCTACATTTAACTTACCTCATCCTCAAGGGGCCCAGCCCAGCGTAATGCCACTTCATTAATTCAACTTGCTCCCCATCCCAACAGTTGGGAGTAACACTTCACACCTTTCAATATTCATATTACTTTTTCTGTACCTCAGTTATGAACCTTTTATGGTCTACCAACCATTGCAGTTATTTATGTTGACATTTTAGTTCTGGTACTAGATTTTATGCTTCTTGAGGAAGATATATTTCCTACAGTGTTTGATACACACAGTAGGCACTAAGTAAATAAATACTTCTTTACAGAATCAAAAAGTCCTTATAAGTTATAGACCATTATCTCTCTCTAATTAACAAAATTCTTTTTGGAGAGATTAATATTTGGTGAGCAATGATGTGAGTCCAATTTTGATTTCAACTTATGTTTATCTGATTTCTATTTCATCTTTCATCCTCACTACCATATATAAGTACAACTGAATTAATGAAATCTTGGAAAGTATTTCTTTTTAAAGTAAATATTTTGATTCTAAACAGAAAGTGTAATGTATAACACTTAGGTTATCTGAGATTCCCCTGGCATATCATATTATTAATGTCAATAACAAAGGCACTAAAATAGGTTTATTTTCATTTTAAACTTTATTTGGATGATATGTCATGAGACTGGATCTAGAATATATGGCATACAATATATATAATAGCCAAATGAAAAATGAAATCAAAACATTTTATTTCAAAATACTTTAGTTCTTAGAAAATTTGTCTCTAATAATTTATAGAATAATTTAATTTATAGAATATTTACAGGATAATTTATAGAATAGTAGCTCCTAATAATAATAAAAGCTTCTGTTCAGACCGCTGATGATTATTTTCCTTGTTTTGACCTTCCTATGTCAGATATTTAAATTTTGTTTGCTTTCTTTACAGAGAACACTTAAACATTTAGCTTATCTAAGGTCCAATGACCTGAATAATAGAAGCAGAGAAAACTGCTAATTTAGATATTTTAAATGGATAAAACTTATAAATGGATTATGGAAATTTAAACATAACAAATCAGCTTTAATCATGTAGTTAATGAACTTCCACAATTTAACTGTGAACTTTTTAAATGTTGGATTATGTTTATATTCAATGTCAAGTATGCACAAGCCAAGGGTATATAAGAAACCATTTAAAGGTCTTCATAACTTTTGAAGACTTCTGATATTTCCTTAAAATTTATAATGTTTTCTGCACACAACTCTAGGAACCAAATTTGTCTTAATCTATTTCACTTAAATTCTCATAATAACTTGGCTTCTTACTACAAAATAAGCTTTTTAGAGGCAAAGATTTGTGCCTTGATATTCAGTTCTCTTTCTGCATGTAGGGTAGTCAATAAATGTCCAGTGAATCAAACTGTGTGGTGCCTCAGAACCAAACTACTATTTTTCAACATGATTACTACAGAGAACATATGGAGCATGAACTCTGCCCCCAAAATTCTCATCGTCTGTCTCATCATTACCTGTTAAAGCATTTCATCATAGTTTGAATCCTTTATGTTAGAGGTTGGCCAAGGCCTGGAATAAAGAATGAAAATGTGACAAATGGCCACTTATTGGTCATTAACTATCGTGATTAGAGCAGCCTGCCTCTCAGAGTGAGGGTCAGCAGTAAGAAATGAAACCATCCTTCAGAATATCCTCTTGATAGGAATGAAGCTGTTCATTATCTGATCATTAGGGTCCATGCCAAATAAAACACATCCTTCACACTACCCAAGTCCTAATTGTTCATTTAGTCATTGGCTTAAATGGGAAGCAATGAAAAAAGCAAATAACTAAGTGACTGTACGATCTTAAGATCTCTATCTAAGTGCAGGATGATATTTCATGCTAGCAAAATAGCTCATGGCAAATAACTATTGAGCTCAAATCTGAGAGATTATACGTGGCATCCAGTCACATATGGGAACTACGGTTATTGGTTAAGCTAAAAATTGTAGTAATATTTAGCATGCCATCTTGCCTTATTACTGAAATAATGAATATCAAAGAAATAGTTGCAAATACTTGAAAAAACAGACCATCAAAAAAATTTAGATTGATGTAAACTAAAGAATTATCATACATAAGAATGATGGGTAGGAAAAGAAGAAAAACATAGCAAAGGAGACCTAAGTGATGATGGATCTAAAAATAACATAGATATGGACATAAATAGTGACAACAATGACAAATATCTTGATGCAAGCAGCAAGATATGACAAGACTATTAGGCGTTTGAGAATTCTGAGTTCTCATCAAGTTTTTACAACTTTATTTTGTGACTGTAAATATCAGATAAATCACATGAGCCTCAGTTTCCTCATTAATATTTAATAAGAAAATGACTATTGCTACATGCTGTACCTTATCAGGTTATTGGGAGGAATTAAGAAGATACATTAGAAATGTAGAACTATTGTTGGAGACATAAAGGCCAAGAGGAAATGCCGATGACTTCACTCACCCCTTGGCTCAGTCTCTTGTACTAATGTCAGGAGGATAAGTGATATCTATGAGGAGGATTCACATTGAAAAGAATCTTGATATGTTCTTTGGTTCCTTGGCTTTACCTGTTTGGGTTGTGTGCTCCAGGGGCTGAAAATTTTTGATCTCAAAAATGCCTTTAGTTTCAAAGGTAATCTTTTAAAATGCCTTTTCCTTTTCCTTCTGTTAAGCTGTCCTCTTCTTCCTTGAAGGTTAACTGTTGATATGCAGAGTTATAAGGATATGGATGGGGCCCAGGAGTGAGAAAAAAAATGAAATCAAAGGCTTAAGGTTTTATTAAGAGTTTCCAGTGATGATGAAAGAGGGTCTTGGTCTCCTTTAAGTTATTGTCTAGGCCAGTTTAGAAAGGTAGAAATGAGGTCATAAATTCAGAGATAAACCACATCCAGAAATAAAGAATGCATATTTGGTTCTTAAATCTCTCCAAAATCTGAGGGCAGAGGAAGAGGAACACAAAGGTAATGGAATTCTGGTGGTCAAGGTGCTGCTGTCTAGTCTTAAGACATGTGACTGATTCATCCCAGGTACCCACAGAACATTTAACAATCCTGTGGCAATGAGGAGTGTGGGATCAAGGACACAGAACAGGGTATTGGAACCAGATCACTAGAGCCATGACAGAAGGAAAGCAAAGGGGTAAGGAAAACCAAAGAGGTGGTTAAACCAAAGGTGTCTTAGAATCAGTTGTCAAGGAAGGCATCACTGGGCAGTTTAAAGGCAGCACATGAATCAAAAATTGAAAAAAGGAAAAAGTAGGGATTCAAACTATGAAAAGAGAGGAATGACAGCTGGTCTGTCTATAGGAAAGTCCATGACAGATAAGAGGACAGATATTCTTTAGTGACTTAAAGAACTGGGAAAGAGAATAGTTAAGAGGCTTCCAGAATGAGGAGTCAGAGCAGACTTTATGGGCATTGAACTGTGTAGTCACAAAGGGCTCTGTACTTACAGGGCTCCATGCTTGGTTCAATGCTTTCTGCCACCATCTTGAAATTCTTAATTTTTAAACAGTTTTGCAGTGGGCCCACAAATTATGCTGCTAGCCCTTCAAGGAATCTTTTATTGGAGGTACCCTTCTGCCCCATATGTAAAATCCTAGAAAGCTTAGAGCTTCTTTCTAGCTATGTTACAATAATAAACTCACCACATGCTGACTTTTGAATGAATAAATTCGCCAAAACTAACAGACTCTTAATGGGGAGGGGACATGTGAATTGGCAACAAATATGAGAACAGAAGATAGAGAAATAATATCAACAAGAAAACTGTTTCAAGTGTATCTTGATATTTTTCTGAAAGTAATTCCCTTCGTCTGTAAACTATGAGTGCACTTATTTTCACAAATATCCCAGGATGTAGTCAATAGGTAAAAGAATTTTTCAAATATTTTTTTCTAATTAAAACAAAAAACTTCTCAAACAATAATTATACTACATTTGCATTGATCAAGTATTTTTAAGCAGCTCTTATTTTATCAATTAAGTAATTAATTTGAAGGCTATGAAGAGGTACAGTTTTTGTTGTGACTTATAAACTATTTTTCAGGGAAGGAAATTTTATGGATTTATTTTTACTCATTTTTTATTATTAATGACAATTAAAAGTAATTTATCATGAAACAATTAAATCTTCATTTTAAGATGGCAGACAATAGATGATTTAGAGAAAAGTTTGTCTGCCTTATCCAGAGATACAGACAAAATATGATTTCTTACAGTGTCAGTAAAGAAGATTTTTTTTTCTTACTAGCCACAATTCTCCATTGATCAGCAATTTTGCCTCTGATGGCCTAAAAAGAGAGTCATTTTCTACCATAAGAAGACTTTAGAGAGTCAAAGTGCTCATTTCTTTTAAATGAATAAACTAGTCCATCCAGACTAGTTTATTTCAGGAAACTACGTAATTGCGTAGTTTAAATAACCTGCCAAAATTTCAGCAAAGTCATAAAAACATCAATCCTGTGGACCTGCCAAAATTTCAACATGATTCCTCAGGAGTTCACTGATCTTTGCTGGGCTACTCTGCAAACCTCAAGACGAAGATCTGACATGGAGTTGACTGCTATGCTTCTAGAAGTGCCGTGACTTCACGACCTTCAATCAAGGATGTAGCAAAAGCTACAATGATGAAACATGCATGGGAACAGACTATTGACTTGCAGTCATTTTCTTGGACATTATCTAAGCTTTGGGGTAAGTGTAAAGGATCAAACACTGAATGATATTTAAATAAGTGCTGCTTTTAGAAGGGGAGTAGAAAACAGGGTTATTTTCTGAGTTGTTTGCATTTTTAAAATTTAGGGAAAAGACAGAAAAATAAATTAGGCATATTTACCCAGGTCATAGGAATAAAAGATGGATGGTTACAAAGAGAAAGTTCAACTTGGATCTTTCTTGAACATCCTTTAAAATAAAAAATGTTAACCTTAAGATACAGTGCTGAACTTTCCTAAATAACATTTTGTTGATTTAGGATTTATGTCACATTCTTCAGGTTTTCACCTTAAAGTACAGCTTTGATTAAAGTCTCAGCAAAATTATGATTCTCGGAAAATCTTACATGCCATTTTTGTCCTTCCCATGACAATGTGACAACATATAAACACATGCTAGCCTATGAATAACAGAAGTGTTTGTTGTCTGCCTGGGGCAGAAACAGGAGAGTTCTTAAATTTGTGGAGGAAGCTCAGAGATAGGTCCAGACAGGGCTATGTCTGTGACTGTCTGCTCCTTGAGGAATAAACACATAAAAAAAGAGTAACTATTTAAAGATGTCTTTTAGTGTTTCACCATTATAATGCTTCTTTTCATGATGTATTAATAACCAAAAGCTCAACCAACATCTCTGCTTGGAAAAAATGATTGAACAAATACCACTTTGGAGAGAGTATGCTTCAGGAAATAAACTACACTTTCAGTGTCTCTAATGCCTATGTTTCTGCCTCTGTCTTTAAAGGTCCATAGTGCAGTTAGAACAATGAACATACATCAAATAACATTCCCAAACAACATTAAGTAAGGGCTTGATAATGTAGTAGAAACTTATCCCAAAGGATGAGCTAATTCAGGAAGTATTTAATCAAGGAGCTCAGTCAACTGAAGTTTCAAAACAAACAAGATTTACAGCATCAACAAGAGTGTTTACAAAGAAAAATCGGAGGGTTTATTAATGATAGCAAGTTGGCTTGGAATGGTGTGAAAGGAAGATTTAAGGGTACAAGGTTGATTTTCCACAAAGTGTGATATTAATTCATAACCAATATGTATTGATCATCTATATTCTAGGCAAAGGATGATTATAATGAACAAAATATACATTCTCTTCTTTCAAGGACTCATAGTTTAGATATTAGGGCAATTTTACCTGTATCTTTGGTGATATTTATTTTTGTGAGCATAATTTATGTCTTGAAATCAAATCAACATCACTTACCACATAATCTGACTTGGAAATAAAATAAATATCTGCCCTTATGAAATGTTTTAAAATGGTATTAACTGAAGCAAGTAGGCAAGCATCTATATCATTAGATATAAAAATCCAGAAGGAAATTGGGAAGTCACAAAAAGAATTTCATTGGGAAGGGTTGGGTTGGAACTGAAGAGACATTTCAAACAATTCCAGCATGAGTAGGTCACACGTGTCAAGGAGTTTATGCTCACATTCTTGTTGCCATGACAGATTTTGAAGATTTATTCAGATGTCTATGTAGAGCAATGCCAACCAAATGTTGTATCAAATATGCCTTTTATATCTATATATCCATGAATTAAAGTGTGAGGATTATTATCAAGATCAGTTGGCCAGCAAAAAAACAAAAATATCTTCTACAAAACTCATTAAAGAAATCGTAATAAGTTTGGTCTTCTTTCTCAAGATTCTTTTTCTTAAAAATGGTTCTTAAATGAATGGTATTATGAGACCTATAACTTTTCCCTTCTATCTTATTTGCTATAAAACTATATAAACATTTTTCATGGACTTTATAAAAATCCTGCACTTAAAAATTATTTTTGGCATAAAGATTTTACATCAAGGCCTCAGGATCTTCTATTTATTACATACCATCCATATATATAACTGTATTTTCTTTTCATAATGTAATTATAAAAGAGACAATGTTGATCACAGGAATTTTATAAAATACAGACCAATAAGCTCTGGTATAGAGAGAACCATTGGAATTTTGTCCATCCCTGAACAAGGGGGAATACTTATAAGCCAGGGAGTCAATCCCAATTTTAATCTATTAAAATATCATATCCCATAATAATTGTATATTCAAAAATATTTTAAGAGCTTCATAATATCCCATTATACAGATATAGCAAAGTATTTATTCAATTCATACTGTTAAATATTTATTTTATAATTTTTGAGTACTATAAGAAATGAAGGCTATGACAAATATCCTTACACATTAATACCAAAGCATATCTCCAACACTTTCTTTGAAAGTGAAATTAATAGTTTAATAACTTAGCTATTTTAAAAGTTGTGATAAATCACCCCCCATGCAAATTTTATAAATACATATTCCTACAAACAATATACCGCTTTGTCAGCTTCATTACTTTCACAATAGATGTCATATTTTTAACATGTTTCCACGAGGCAAACAAAAGCAGTATTTAGCGTTGTTTAATTTGTATTTATTTCATAAATATTAAGCATAAGCCTTTTATCCAGTTAGTCATTCAGCAGTTACAGATTATTGACCAAATAGAATGGATTGATCAAAAAACATGATCACTAATGCAAAGAAGTTTTAAGAAAGCAAACTTCCATGAATACAAGGAAGCATGTGGGAATTTTGGAGTAATGGATAATATTCTGTATGTTGATTGTGGTGGTGATTATACAGGATTTGTCATAACTTGTTGAACTGTACAGCTAAAAAGGTTGATTTTTACTATACATAAATTATAAATCAACATACTTGGCTTAAAACGAAAGACCAAGGAGATTCATACTATGCATATTGGTAACTCCAAAGATGAAAAACAAAATAGTGGGCCAAAAATTGAAATGTATAAATCAGGAAATCATTTCAAAGATTAAAGAAGATTTGACTATACAAATTGAATCTGCACATTGTACTCAAGTAAAAATTGACACAGAATAATCAATACAACAAATACCTGTCTTACTAAAGTAACTGAAATTTAAGATAAATAAATAAAATGTATCAGGTAAAAATTAAGCCAACAATATGGCAGAAAAATTAAGTTGTTAATTGAAAGAAGAATACTATTGAATTCATAGTAGCTAATGTGTAATAGCTAATTCATTCAATAAATATTTGTTCCAGATGTCACTTTTTTTTTGGCAGGACTCTGATGTGTGTCTAATATTTTCCTATGTAAAACAGCACATTTTTATTTGTGATACCTAAAGAGAAAAAAGGGTTCATTTGATAACTTTTGATAAGTAGAACTTTAAAAATACACCGAAACATGAAATTTTATGGATGCAATAGAAACTTTGCATGCACTGAGTAAATCTTGCATTATTTTCAGGACATGTAAACTTGCTAGAAGGACAGCTGATAGCAGGAATAGCAGATTTGTCAGGAGAACATTTTTAAGGCAGTTAAGATTAGAATCCAGGAATTAAACCTGAAATGTACTAGCAAAATCAAATGAACTTAAGACATCCTTTATTTGGAAGTGTACGTAGAATTCAGCTAAGTAAGGTTGTGATAAACTAGAAAATCAAAGCAGAAGTTAGAAAACATTAGGAGCTAATGCTGATAAAGTGGGCCGTTCTTGGTGAAACTAGATGACACAGTACATGTGAGTATCACATCAGTACTTGATCCCACCTACAAGATCCAAGGAGCTTCCCTCTAGAGGCACTTATCCTCATCTTGTGAAAGACCAACAGCTCTGCTTCCTAAATAGGAGCCATCGTTTAATCTTCTTAAGCCTGTAATTAAGCTTCCTTGTGAAAAATGGAAGTTTCTATTCTTAGAAGAATATTTCAAACTTCAATAGTTTTTGTCAAAATACTAATCTGACTAACTGGTCATAATTAATGAAGCTGACCCTAACTTTTCAGTTGCTCGATTTCACTCCGAAGACATACATCCCATTATTGTAATATAAAACTGTCATTGCATTCAAACTTGCTCCTTTGTTTCTTCAAGCAGCTAGAATTATCTCTTTCTGTACTTAAAAAAAAGTATATGTATATTGTGAAACATTATTGTCTCAATATAAAATTTGACAACCCCACATTTTCTCCATTTCTTTCTTTGATGGGTTGGGTTGGCACATTACCGTTCTGCTTGCCTTTATTCGGGGCATTTTCAATTTCTCTTCTGCATAGGTAAGTGATATGATGTTCCAGGTGACTGGGTAGTTTGCCATCCTTAAACACATAATTTCTTACTTGGCTTCCTTGTGCCAAGTAGACTTGAACATATTCAATACATTGAAGTGCAGAGAAGAGGATTTCCTCCATTTGCATTTAAAATATTTCATTATCACATGTACCTTCCATAAATCTGGATAATTCCCTCTGTCCATCTAACATGAGGTTATGCTCTCTGTAAGCCAATATAGTAAAACTACAGTTCACCAAACAGGTCAAATATAAGGCATTCTGGCTAACCTAGATGTAACCTTTAAGTAAAACAAGCCTTTGAATTTCACCCCATATTGTTTGTAAAAATCTACTTTACTGCCTAAGAAACTATAGAACAAATATGATATTACTTTGATTCAGCATTTCATTGTGTTCTTGAGTCATCATTATATCAATTATTTTTATAATGTAAATGTAGCCAGTTATAAAGATTTAAGTACACTTGCAAAAACTTTAAAACATTTATTTAAACAGAAATTAAACCTAGAGTAATTTGTATAGGATATGCCAGCTGTTGGCAAAGGAAGGAATTCAGGAGGACCTGGTACAGCCAACACTTTCAGTGGCCACAGTCTATCCTAAGCCAAGACTTCTCTATGTTAGGTCCTAAGGAGGAAAAGGGACAGTTGCCCAGCTTGGACCACTACGGAGCCGCTCAGGTCTCTGACATAATCAGGATTCCTACCTGCTTGGTTAACAGGATTTGGGTGATATGTCTATTATTGGATACTCTTGCATCCAAACATTGGTAGCAAATATGCCGAGGTTTTGGGCATACAATCTCAACAAATGATACATTTCCTCTTTTAAAATACTTTAGCAAAACATGTTCACAATGAAAATGAATTTTCATTGCTAAGCTTGCATGCATAAACAACCACATCAAGAGATTTATATTTCACTTCTCAGTGGCTGAGATCCACATGATGTTCAGTGAGATAATTTCTCCTCTCACTGAACAGGTCACAAGGGGGAAATTAAGTTGAGGGATCAAAGATAAGGATAATAACCCAATACCAGTTAGAAGAAGTTGAAAGAGTAATTTATGTTCCCTACTTTGTTGGTGGAAATAAAAGCTCCTTCATAAGTGGAATAGATCTAATGTAAACATAAACATTGTCTAAATTAGCTGGAGATCCATACACAGAAAAATCATGGAAGAGAGACTTACCAGGAAGGTACCATGAAAAGAATAAGAAGTGAAGCTAGATCTGCGACATTTGTTCTTCTAAAGCCTTTGATAATGTGGTGATTCCGTGGACTGGATGTTGTGCCCTCCCAACATTCATATGTTGAAGTCCTAAACCCCAGGGTGATGGTATTTGGAAGTGGAGCCTTTAGGGAGTAATTCAGTTTAGATGCATTGACCAGAAGAGAAATTGTCCCGTTGAACGTCATGTGGATCCTGGCAACTGAGAAGTGAAATATAGATCTCTTGAGGTGGTTATTTATTCATGCAAGCTTAGAATAAAAATTCATTTTCATTGTGAACAGGTTTTGCTAAAGTATTTTTAAAGAGGAAATGTATCATTTGTTGAGATTGTACGCTGAAAACCTCAGCATATTTGCTACCAATGTTTGGATGCAAGATTATCCAATAATAGACATATCACCAAAATCCTCTGTTAACTAAGCAGGTAGGAGTCCTGATAGTGTTTGAGGTCTGAGCAGCTCAGTGGTGATCCAAGCTGGGTAACTGTCCCTTTTCCTCCTTAAGATCCAACATAGAGAAGTCTTGGCTTAGGATAGACTGTGGCCACTGAAAGTGTTGGCTGTACCAGACCCTCCTGAATCCCTGGATTTCTGGAGTAGGTCCACTGTTATTGTAATCCCATACAGCAAAGATATAAAATTGGATATTAATCTACAATATTCAGAAAATGTCCAAAATCTTTCAGAGTAGTTTGGTCCTTCTTAAATAATCTATATACATGGTCTTTTGTGTTTCCAGACCACAGAATTAAAAACAAACACACAGCTGATACTGGAGGTCCTTAATTCTGTGATCTACTATGCTGTGAGAATCGTGATATTTAGTGTGACCCTCTTCATTCATCATCAGAGTAATGTGACCTAAAAAACTGTTTCTAACTAGCATACTTTTGCTACCCTAAATATACCATTTGTTCACCAAGCACTCAATTCTCACTAGCTTTCCACCCTGCCATATCACGTATCTTTTATTGCCCTCTGTGGCAGGTGTGATAGCAGCTTTTTATTCTTCCTTTTCTTTCTGTCATATTCCTGGAAGTGCCAACCCCCTTGCCTCTCCCTCGTTGATAAGTAGTTCTATAGACCTGTCACATCTCATGCAAGTCTTTGCTTTGTTGAAAGAACTTGGGACTCCATCCATGGTGCTCCTGCGATAGCAATGTCAGCTGCAAAAAGAAGCAGGGAAAGTGTCTGCCCTATGGGAGCCTTTCCACAGAGAGCAGACAGCAGTAGGGGTCGGCAGACAGGGCCTGGGCCAGCCAAGAGAAGCCCGGGCCAGCCATGCTCAACCTGAGCCTAAATTTCCAGTATAGCTCAGCCCTAAGGAAGCATGTTTGGATTAAAGAGGCCAGCTGGAAACAAGAAACCATGCTTCTGTGAACTTCCAGTCTAATTTACCTAATAAAAATAGTGTGGTTAAAACCTAATTAATGCTAGTTGACAATAATTCTTGGTTTGGAAAGCAGAGGCATTAAGAATTTTTTTCAAATCACCTTCACTTTATCATTCCTTATTTGTCCCAGCAATTCTAGACACATTAACTGCTGTCAGAATACTCTTTCTAAAATGTAAATGAGATGATATCATCCCACTGTTTGAATACTGAAGTGGCTCACATATCCTGTTCGGATAAAGCCATCTTCCCTGCTTAACACAGCATACGAGACCCTTTAATGGTCTCATCTTTCCAGCTTCATCTCTTGCTACACCGTCCTATGACCTTTTCTTCTACAGTGTAGATCAGCCAGAGTCTCTAATGCTCCTGTCTCACTGTGCCCCTCCTGCCTCTGTCCTCCTGTTGTCCTTAGGTTCTCTTGGCAAGTAAAGCACCTAGAATATACCACTGTTAACGACATTTACTCCTGTGTACTCTAATGGTCCACCCATTGGTTTGCATTTGCCACAGGAGTATGAATTATTTGAGAGCAGCAAAGCCCTCATATAGCTCAGTAATCGTGGTACTAGATAGCATCTCATTAAATGTGGATTGAATTAATGAATATATGATGAGAAAATATTCACCAAAGCTAAATTTTTTTCTGAATACCCTGCTAACTAAGTTATCATCGTGGTCAAGAGCAGAATATAGTTTTAGTTACAAACTGACCTGAAGAAAATATTTTGGATAGTTATTTTTGTAAAATAGATTTTAAAAATGTAGCTTTTGCTCAAACAAAGCAATTTCCAGTTTAAATAATGATTCAACGCAGGGGTCCTTCAAACAGAAAGTACTTCCAGAGCATGTAAGGATTTAAAATGATTAACTACTTTACGGGAGTACTAGGAGGAAAAAGAGAAAATTTTAGCAGGAAACTCTAACACGTATTGAAAATAAACCAAACGAAAAGAACATGCAAATGGCAATAAATGTGCCTCTGAAGTGTTAATCAAGGGAAATATGATTCAATTTACACGTTTGATTTGCACACATTTCAGGAAAATGCCCATTGTGTAAAACAAAGGTGAATCACTGTCCAATTTCCCAGAAGAATTTCCACATGTAAACTCCTAAAAGTAAGATTTATGGTGTGTTATTTCTCCTCCTGTGCATATCAATTATATTGAACTAATCTATTTGTGTCTGTTTTCCAAACAAGGGTATAAAGTTTTTAAGATCCTGGACTATGTGTTATTCATGTTTGTATCACCAGGGACTTAACTCAATACCTGGAACTTAAGCAGATGTTCTAGGTTGGTTGAACTAAACTCTATATTGGAATCTCTTATTTTTCTATTTAATGTGTCACATCCAGTAGACAATAAAATTTCCCTCTTTAAAAGGCATGTTTTTATACATAATGCACACTTTGTATCTCCAGAAATCATGAAGTATACCTGAAAATACTTAAAATTTGGGAGTGTACATATTTGTATCCCACCTCTTCAAGTTCCTAGGGAAGAGTCCTGAAAAATTCCTTGCACACAATTATGCCCTCAAGTTCTGATGACTGTGAAGATTGGAGTTATCCCTCAGAAAAAAAATCTAATTCAAATTCTTAATTTATAATATGCCATTCAAATCTTTAAAAATAGATGCAATAAAATGCTGTTAAATTTACAGACAACTATATTTTTAAAAAAACTTCCTACTTTGAAAACTAAATATGAAATATTGCCTATTGACTGCATTAGCAAAGCACAGAGAATAAGCATTCCGTGGTGGCTGCCTCGGGGTATCAAACCATCTCTAACCCATTTCAGATTCCTACTTATAAAACTGTGGGTGGTAACAATCTGGATACATTTTTTGCTTAAATCATTCATAGATACAACATCTGTCAAACAGCCAACATGCCTGACCCAGTTGTACTGAGTAAGCCCTACAGATTATTTGTCAAACAAATTCAGTAACCCAATATTTGTTTCTTTATTTTAAAATTTAATTGGTATGCAAATAGGGCAACAAGGCAGCATTTGTGCTGGATACAGTTGTCACTTCAGATTCTGGGAACACTCATTATCATGCTTACAGATATTTTTTTCCCACCTAACATCTGCCAAAAGTACCTAAACCCCAGGAAGTCTACAAACCTGTGCAAACTTTCTCTCACTGTGGGTCTCTTTCTCTGTTATCTGTTCCATGCACACTAATTTTGTGCATCTGAGGCCTCTGTTCACCAGAATTATGCCTGCTTCCTAACACTTCTGCCTCCAGAGCTTTAAAGTTGAAACTGAACAGACACAAAGCCAATTTATCATAGGATGACATGTGTCATGTTCATGGTATCACCAGAGGAACCCCAGTATGCTCTGTATTTATCCTTTTGTTGTCAGCATGGTCCAAGACAACACAGGATAAAGAAGCCATTAGATTTTTAATAATATGATATATATTTTAAAAATATAACATTAAATACAATTGACTTTGAAATGTAGTGCCAGATCATTCTGCTTAAGACCAGAATTTCTTTGTCAAATAATCATCTGTCATTCAGGAATGCATCCTATTGAAATGAGAATAACAAAACAAAAGCATTGGAATATGCTTCCTCAAAGAGGAAGATAATGCTTTGTGCAAATCAACAATTTATTTCTTCTATCTATCCCATTTTCACATAAATTCTAATCATGCCTAATGATGGTTTTATCATGAATACAATATAAATTCACATCATGTGGATTTTGTCAACAAATATAAATATCCAAGAGCATCCTCATTCCATCTTTCACTCACTAATATATGTACTTTTAACATCCTAATGATGCATCTCTTACTGTGTTTTCTAGATCAAACATAAAGCAAACATATACAGAGACAGTAATATTTCAAGCATAAACCTAATAGCTGGAAGGAAAAAGCTTTTCATTTGAACAAAGTTTAATAAAAAGCCCAAAACTTGAGGCTAAACTTTAAACTGCGAAACTGGCAGATCACAGAGTGACATCTTCTTAACATCTTTACAAAGATCTACTTTTTATCAGGAACAAACATTTGTTCATGCCAAACCTGGCATCTAGTTGCTCATTTCAATGTGTAATTAATTTTGATTTTCAGCATTACTCCAGTTACCATTTTAACATTTGCAAATATGCTCCTCAAAGTAAAGAATAAATAAGACCTAAATTCTAGAACATTTTAGATTTTATTAATATGTGATTATTAGAAATACATATGCAAAACCCAATACTACATACATAAAAGTATAATAGCAAACTTCAGTTAAGGGCTTAGTTTGTTTCTCAATTCTGATGATGGGTTTGTTAGACTGAGCACAATCCTTTACTAAACAGTTCTACTCAAGGAATATTTTATGAATATTAATATTTATTAATTACTAAAAAATATTGATCAAAATCCAATAGTTGGACTCAGAAAATAATTGGCTAATTCAGAAAGATAATTGAATAAAGTGTAAAGAAAACATAATTTACAAAGATTTGGGCAGATTTGGAAACACATAATGGAGGAAGAAGGACTCAAATATCCACAAAATCAAGAAAACAATACCCCCCACTGCTAGGCCTGAAAGAGCAAGGAGAGAGGGGTATTACCAGAACCCTGGTACAGGGTTTGCCCAACAGGAGTAGTGGCCTGAATGAAAGACCCCAGCTACTGCCAATTCTCAGCCCAGCAGGGAAGGAGCAGATGGAATAAATACCCCAACCATTCCCTCCTCTACCTGTCCACACTCCACATGCCTTCCACTGGAAAAACCCAACTGGAAGCCAGAGATCAAGGGAGCCCAGGTGAGGTGATGACACAGAAAAAAGTGAAGATGGGTGAAAAGCAAACCTGCAGGGGCAAGTGGGAAACATACAGCACATTGAGTTCTGTGTGGTATAGCTTTTGATCCATCACATAAATTCTAATCGTGCCAAGTGATGTAACCTCAAGGACTTGATCAAAGGAGTATGTCTAGAACCCCTTCCTGTGAAATTCAGATGAATTCCACAACTCAAGTCAGGGAGTTACTGTATGTACCAGAAGTTCAAAATAAAACCACCATTATTTTCAACATACACATTTTAAGCAGGGACTTCCAGAGCCCCAATACCAAACCACTGAGCTTCTGTTGGGCCAGAGAACCCTGGATGTCTAGTTATCTCTAGGCAAGGAAGAATGCATGGTAAATCAAGGCTAGGGAATCCCAATCATGACAATGTCTAGAAGAACATTATGGACTCACGTCTTACAAAATGTAAAGACCATTTCTAACAGTGCTAATGCATTGTTTGAGTGTCTCCCAAAAGAGTTGCAGGGCAATTTTCAAATACATTTAACTCTTTATCCTAGGCTTGGGTATCATCTGGCTTCAACATCCCTTTTTTACTTTGATCTTGCATTTTTAAAAATATTTTTATTAAGAACTTTCCACATTAAGCTCTTAATTAAGCATTTTCACATTGCCTCAATTCACACAAAAAACTTGATATTTCCAATTTTATATATTATCATTAGAGACTCAGAGAGATGAAAGTAACTTCCTTGAGCTTACAGAGCCATGACTAGAACCTGCATTCCATGTCTATGGCCTATAATTTAAGCCACAGCTTCTCATACTATAGCTAAGATGGTCTAGTTACCCTTTCTTACCTAAATAGGCCATTCTACTTATACTCTGACCTATAAAATGCTTCCTACCATCTTCACCTAACAGGCTTTTGACAGAGATTCATAAGACACCTATTTTGTGCCAGCATGGTAGGCCATAGGAATATGAAAATAAAATCACAGAATTTGCAGTTAAGAGATACTGGGCTAATAATGGTGGGTAAAAACTATTCCTAGACAATCTGCTGAAATTGCTCCTCCACAGTGGAGCAAGCCTTCCCTAGTCTAAAGTCAAGCTCTTCCCCACTAGGAGTAGACATCCTCAGAGAATGTATACATTTGGCACTAATCATTCAGAACTTTGTGTCCTTTTTCCATGTTTACCATTTCAACAACTAGACTATGGTGAGTTAAGCCGCAAGGAAACTTCTCTCCTTCCTCACTCAAAGTAAACATTTTGTAGTAAGCTTTCATTCAGGAAATATTTACTTAGTGTCTATACGGTCCTAGACACCATGCTAAGTTAGGAAATAACTGGTGGAGAAAAACACATGATTCCTCTCTAGAACCCCTCTGAAAATTGTATAGTTTCTTGGAATATATAGACATGGAAATACGCATTTATAAGTAGTATAATAAACCTTATAATGTCAAAGCAAGCATTTCTTGAAACTTGCATGTCCTATCATCTTCAAAAAGTATCATAGCACACAGGCAGAGAGTACCAAATATGGGGGTGGTTGGTGGGTGCAAAAATATAGTTAGATAGTTAGATAGAATGAACAATATTTGATAGCACAACAGTGACTTGAATTAACAATAAGTTAGGGTCTACTTTGGACTGTTCCCAACACAAAGAAATGTTAAATACCTGAGGTGATGGATACCCCAGTTACCCTGATTTGATTAATTCACTTTGTATGCCTGTATCAAAGCATCACATGTATCCTACATAGATATACAACTATTATGTACTGATAATAATTTAAAAAATTTAAAAAATAAATAAATGTATTGTCTTTAAATTTAATCTCAAGGCTGTTGTAAATGAATTAAAAGTCTGTTCTTCACAGAGAAAAAAATAATCATACATTTTGTATTTTTAATAATATTATTTCCAATCAATAAAATCCATATGGTTCAACAGGTATTTCCATTAATATGTTTTCTTTGATAGGTGCTTCTTTGAACATTAAAGTTTATGAAAAGCCATGAGGGTTTAGGAGGTCGAGGCTTCTATTTTTTAGGGGGTGAACAAGAACACTATCTTAAGAACACATGCCAAATATCACACATATATAAAACTCAGTGAAAATTCTCACAATCTTTCACATGAAAGGTCATGGAAAATATAACATTTTTGAGCAACATAAGACATGATTTGCCCCAAAATTCATATTTGTATCATACAATGTAAATATGCCAGATTAAACTGGCATATTTAATATTCCTAACTTAATTCACTCAGTGCAGATGAACATTTATCATATTCCCACTTGTAAGCAATGATTTTCATCCATTAAGCCGCAAAATCACTTCTTTCTGCAGGAATGTACTGAGCCAGAAACAACAGAAATGAGTACTTGTACTATTATGTACATAAACTTATTGACTTTGAAAGGATTAACTCATGGATCAATAAGGGAGAAATTCATTACACCAATCAACCCCAGGTAACTAGAACTAAACAAGATGCATCAGTCTAAGTTGAAATGGAATTTACTTCAGTACCGCTACAGCCTGAAACAAACTATAAAATGAAATCATCACATTGTACCAGGAAATTTTGCATAAACAATCTGATAGATTTGAATATGTTAGGCCTGCATGTATACTAGCTTCTCAGCCATATGAAAAATGTTGAGATCAATGGATGCTGATGAACAATATTTAAATGAATTTCTAAATGACTATAATAAAAAATTTAGTTGACTCAACCCCTGCTGTTCTGGGCTGTAAAGTTATGAGCTCTATTTACCTGAAAGCATGTATGCCTATTAGACTTGGCAGGAGTTTCTCAACCTTGGTATTAAGTAGAATATCTATTTAAAATGAACCAAGCGTCAGGCTATATCAAGTCTGTAACTTCAGGCTGGCATAAAGCAGCATGCTAACCGCATATACATGATGCAAAAAGCAGAAGAGAATAAATTTTTGTGGCTTTTCTTAACCTTCTTTGTGAGGTAAAATTTTTCATAACATGTGGCTGACTTTGGGAGAATACAGCAAGTTTGCTTTCACAGGTACTAACGATTATATAAAATAGCTAAACAAAAAGTGACACAAGAAAGAGCAAGATGAATTAAAAGCACATCAACTAAAGAACTTATTTATTGAGCAGGGAAACTGGATCCAGAAAGGAGCATTCTCGCAAATAGGTCAACACAAAGGGGTATAATCTGTAAAAGAGGGAAAAAAGTAGAAAGAGAATATTGGGGCAAGGTGGAGAATATTGGGACAAGGTGGAGATTTAGCATTTAATACCATTCGGATGTCATACACTGAAATTGGTAGAACATAATTTGCTTAAAACTCAAAGAGTGGGGCCAATCCATAGAAATGAGCAGAACTGGAGGCAGGAGAGAACCCTGGTGAAATGGGAAGCAGTATGTGGAGAGACAGGGATGACAAGGATAGTAGACTGGGCCTAACTTTGTCTTCTTACAGCACCGGGGACATCAAAAGTACAAATGTTAATCAGGTTAAAATGAAGGCAAGATCAGTCCATCATTGACAATATAAAAAGAAGACAAATATTCTTGCATAAAGAAAAAAATACAGGTAATAAATAGAAACTATGGTACCCAAATTCAGTATAGCAAAAAGTTTGCTTATAGGCCAACTCATTCCTGTAACATTAAAGAAATTAAATATTACAAAGACAGGGCAAATGCAAATGGATGTGAAGTACACTATTTCCAATGTATGAGCAACAAATTCCACATTTAAAAATGCATCTTTCAAAAAGCTTCCACACCTTTCTGGAGGCCAAGAAAAAAATCTGTGGAGCTAATTGAAGAAGGAAATGAAATCTGTAAGACATTAGTCTCATATTTATCATCAACAGAAATCAAACCATGGTAGAAAAAAGAATTTGAAAATGGTATGAAATATGTCTAAAGATAATTGTTTATAGTAAACTCAAAGAAAAGAGCTGAAAATGCAAATGAAATGATATATATAAATTGGTAAACTATAAAGTGTATGCTAACACTGAGCATGTATTTTTTTTTCAAACAGACCAATAAATAGCAAGAAGAAACAAGAAATAACTCTCAAAATGAGTTTGTTCTTTTATCTTTAGTAATAAAATATTAATTTGGAGAGCTAGGAAATTATGTAGACATTTTTGTTTTTGAAGAAAATGGATTAACAAAAGAAAATTAACAACAAATGTTGGTGTGGATGTGGAGAGATAGGAACACTCATACACTGCTGGTGGGACTGCAAACTAGTACAACCTCTGTGGAAAGTAGTGTGGAGATACCTCAAAGATCTAAAAGTAGAACTACCACTTGATCCAGCAATCCCACTACTGGATATTTACCCTAAGGAAAAAAAGACATTCTATTAAAAAGACACCTGCACTTGAATGTTTACTGCAATACTATTCACAATTGCAAAGATGTGGAAACAACCCAAGTGCCCATTAATACATGAGTGGATTACTAAAATGTGGTATATGTGTACCATGGAGTACTCCTCAGCCATAAAAAATGGTAAACTAATACCTTTTGTATTACTCTGGATGAAGTTGGAGCCCAGTCTTCTAAGTGAAGTATCACAAGAATGGAAAAACAAACACCACATGTACTCACCATTAAATTGGAACTAATTGATCAACATTTATGTGCACATATGGAAGTAACATTCATTGGGGATGAAGTGGGTGGGGGTGGGTGGGGGAGGGTAGGGGATGGGTAAATTCACAGCTAATGGGTACGGTGCATGCTGTCGGGGGGATGGGCATGCTTGTAGCTTTGACTCAGGTGGTGCAAAGACAATTTATGTGACCAAAGTGTTTGTACCCCCATTATATTCTGAAATTAAAAAAAAAAAACTAAAAATAAAAAATTGATATCAGAGCAACAATCTGCCAACATATACTTATGGATTGTCAGCTTTGGGTCCTGTATTCTGCTTTGTGATGTGAAAAATATTGTAAAATTCCTTCTTGAAGCAGAAAGGGACTGTCAAATGAAGGGGTAAGTGAGGCCGAGTGCCACTTCTGATGAGTCACTTGGGGATTGTGAGGATAGTAGTAATTTCACTATATTGACCAGATATATAGAGTTAACCATTTGGTCAATCCATGTAGTAGCTCCCTAATTTCTGGGTCAAACACAAAAAATAGTATCACAGAAGTAGGGAGAAGAACAAGATTAGAGGACTTATTACTCTGGCTTCTTTCCAAGTGGCTGTGTCCCTCTGCCAGTCACAATCACTCTCAGATAGCCTTTTCTGTCTGGCTTCTGGGAACAGCTCCCTCTGCTTGGCCCCTGCAGCCTCCCATGTGTTACCGCATTCCTTTGTTATTAGCCCCAAAATGCAGCAGCATTCCTCAGACTTTCTTGGTCACACCTTTGCAAAAAGCCCCTTCATTAATTTCTCTTAAAATTTCCAACATGAGTGGCTGCCTGTTTCTTTTCAGGGCCCTGGTAGATACAGGATTTAACAACCTTTATTGTCAAGGAGTTTATATTCCTGAGAAAGCAGAAATCATTTACATAAAACAGTGGGAAAGCAGCAATCCCACTACTGGGAAAGTCATTTTATCAAAGACACTTGCACTAGAATGTTTATTGCAGCACAATTCACAATCACAAAGATGTGGAATCAACCCAAGTGCTCATCAATTCATGACTGTATTAATAAAATGTGGTATATGTATACCATGGAGACCTACTCAGCCATAAAAAATGAATTAAACCTTTTGTAGCAATCTGGATAGAACTGGAGACCATCCTCCTAAGTGAAGTATCACAAGAATGGAAAAGCAAACACCATATGTACTCACTATTAGATTAGAAATAACCTATCAACACTCATGTACACAGATGGAAGTAAAACTCAACGGAAATCATGCAGGTGGGAAAGGGGAGGAAGGAATGGGTGAAACCATACGTAACAGGTACGATGTACACTACCTGGGTAATAGGCACACTTATAACTTTGACTCAAGCAGTACAAAAATAATCCATGTAGCCAAAACATTTGTACCCCCATAATATTCTGAAATTTAAAAAAGAAAGAAAAAAGATTACTTATAAAGAATGAACACAGAATTTGTGCACCAAATAAACAAGATTTAATGTTTTTCTACCTAAAAAAAAAAAAGACTGCTGTAATAAAGTACTATGTGATGTAGGCAAGAATAAATTCAAAGAAGAGAGGTAGGTATGAACCAAATAATTAAGGAAGCTTCAGGGAGGACTTCTTATTCTTGAAAATTAGCATGGATTTCAAAAGAGAGAGAGAGAGAAAAGATAAAAGGATGAATTCCAGGCTAAGAGAAAAATCATTGTCAGGGAAAAAAGTTCAGTCCTTGCAGAGAACCATATGCTAATTAGTCTTGATTTAATCACACCACAATGTATACAAGTACATGTATCATAGCAACACATTGTACCCCGTAAATCTACACAATTACTGTTTTTCAATTAAAAATAAATAAATAAATGCAGAAATAACAAAACAGAGGGAAAATCATAGATTGAAAATGAAGGTAACCATATATCCCAGGTTGTTCAAGACAATCCCAATTCTCACTTATTACCCCAGTGTAATTCATTAATAGTTATAATTATGTGGTAATGTTTTTAGATGCATTATACAATAGAAAGTTATTTTGAATTCATGGAAAAGAAATTATGATAAAAGAAGTATTTTACTAAGATTCATTTGGCAATGGAAAGCAATATGGACTGGAGATGGGAAGGGAGGTTCAGTGAATAATGGAGTCTAAAAAGAGAAAAACCATTTGATTAAATTGATGATACTGTGAATGAAAGGAGAAATGTTAAGAAAAGTAAAATGTTTTTGGAACAAACTTTTACGTGCATTCAAATTATAACCAAAGGTTCTTGGAAACCACAACTCTGTGCTGAATTTCATGCAAAAAAAAAAACCCCATAGTCTTAAAATCTAAAGAAGTTAAAGGGAATTAAATCATATTTTATTCATTTATCAAATTAATTTGTCTTCTTTCCCCACTAGCAGTCTCTTTCCCTCTACATTCGATTCTCATTCTCACTTAGCATATTCCCTTTGAGAGACTCAGAGTCTTGTCCTGCCTTGGTGTCTGTCTTCTTTGCTTCAGTCTCAGCATCCTTTTGGCTTATGCTTGCTCTCAAAATGGAAGTGTTTAGTTTGATTTATTGAAGTTATCACATCACAACAATGTGATGTCTTCAAGTAACATTTTATAAATGTCTCTAAATCATTATTAAAGTAACATGTGCACAAAATAATCAGAACTTAAATGGGAAAGTAAATTTCTCCTACTTTAGTTACCTTCATCCTTGAATCCTACCTTGCAGAGAACTTCTAATTGCTTTTGTTTTTAATTTCTCATATGGTTACTTTGTGACTTTAAATAATATTCTTATGTCTTTGTCTTATTTATTTAACTTTATATAATAGCTACTGAATTCTGGATATGAAATATAAGGATTGAACACACTTGCAACATCCCCACTATTTTCCTCTTGTCCTGTAAATATTTGATAGACAAATTATCTTTAATTTTTTATTAGTTAACTTGATAAATTTAATAATGCATTTAGACTTTTTTAAAATTCCAATGTCATTTGACTCCTTACCATATAAAATGAGGATGTTAGTACCTCAACCATTCCTCCCCACACTTCTCCTATATTTCCCTTCTATAGGTTTTACTTTTGACTTTTAAATTGCCAATGTTGTTTGTATTTACATTAAATATTAAATCATGATAGACTTTCATCATGTTTTGGCTATAAGTTGATAATAAAATTCTAAAACCAATAAACTAGATTTAACATAATTCTTGTTTTACTGTAAGGCCAAATGATTTGTGAACATTATATTTTCTTTCACATGTGTAAAATATCAGACTACTTGGCACCTTGAAGGAGACTGCTTCTAGCATCAATGACAAATAAATTTTCTGTTCTTGCATTCCTCCAAGTGATTAAAATCATGTCATATATTAGTTTACTATATTTTGAACCATGACTTTATTGCAGAGATAGAATATTTGATTGTGATATATTATTTTTCTGGTGGAGATATTAAGATATCTTTTGCATATCCTTAAGATTATTCATACTCTCAATATATCATTTCTCACATGGGAGCCCATATTTTTCTGAAGACTACTCTCCTCTAGCATGTATATAGTTTCCAATAAGGCCTCAGGAAATTACAGAATAGAACCTTGAGTTCAGTCAATTCCATCATGTTTCTCTTCCCAAACCACTTACATCTAGCTCCTTCTTCAATCCCTATGCATGTAGTTATGCTGCTGAAGGAAATATTGATTATTTACATAATCAATAAGTCATTAGGAAATACATACTGGTTAAATATAATACAAAAAGTATAGCTCAAATTCACACCAGGAATCCCACTTCCAGTTATGACAGAGCAGCTTACAGCCAACCAACTCTCCTGTCAATAAAACCTATAAAACTGCATAGAAATTTTTAAGGTACAGCTGTTCAAAGGCATTGAGGATCAACCAAGGCAGTCAGAACTTAAGTATCCAGGACATTCTTTTTTGACTTTTCAACAGAGAAGATGGATGCCAGAAAACAATGGAGTGACAGCTTTAACATGCTGAAAGAAGATAACTGCTAACCCAAATTTTACACGCTACAAAAAACATCCATCAACAGAGAAGACCAAATTAAGACATTTTCAGATATACAAAAACTGACAGAATTTTTCATCAGCAAACAAACACAAAAAGATAGATAACTTGACTTAATCAACATGCAGTCAGCAACTGCTGAATATACATTTGTTCCAAATGCACATGGAACATTTACCACAATTGACTATGCTACACCAAAAAGCATGACTCAAAACATTTTAAAGTATTACAATCATTCATAGAAAGCTTTCTGGTTCTATGGTGGAATAAAGTTAGAAATAGATATTTTTTAAACTAGAAAATCTCCAATATTTAGAAATAAACACACCTCCAAAAAAAACCCTTGGGTCAAACAAGAAATCTCAATGGAAATTAGAAAACATTTGTGAGTGAATGATGATGAAAATATGCATACAACATAAGGAAATTCGGGGGATGCAGATAAAGTCATGCTTAGAGAGAAATCTGTAGCTTAAATGCATATTGGAAAAGAAGAAAGGCTGACAACCAATGGCCTAAGTACCCAGAAAGCTCATAAGTGGCAGAACCAGGATTCAAACTCCTGCAGCCAGGCTCTGCAAAATATGCTCTTAACTTCTTTTCTGCCACTTCTAATTAATATCCTAACCTAGAAAGTTGCTCTTTAAACCAAAAATCTCCTTTAGCATAATCTCCCTCACTTTACTTTCACAGGAAAAGTTCTTTAAAAAGTGTCTCTATTTGCTTTCTCTGAATCTTTATCTCCCAGTTACTCTATAATCCATATTTTTTGTTGTTTACTCTCTACTTCCTCTGTCACCCCAGTGAAATTGCTCTTACTAAGGTTATCAAACTATTTCCCAAATCCCATAGACTATTTTTCATTCTTTTCTGCACATCTTTTCTTTCTTTTTTTTTTTTTTTTTGCATTTTTTTTTATTCCATCATATTATGGAGGTACAAATGTTTAGGTTACGTATATTGCCCTTGCCCATCCCACCCCCCGTCAGAGCTTCAAGTGTGTCCATTCCCTAGACGGTGCACATTGCATTCATTATGTATGTATATACCATCCCCTTCTCCCCCCTCCCATGTGCCTGACACCCGATGAATGTTATTCTTATATGTGCACTTAGGTGCTGATCAGTTAAAACCAATTTGATGGTGAGTACATGTGGTGCTTATTTTTCCATTCTTGGGATACTTCACTTAATAGAATGGGTTCCAGCTCCATCCAGGATAATACAAGAGGTGCTAGATCACCATTGTTTCTTACAGCTGAATAGTACCCTATGGTATACATATACCGCATTTTATTAATCCACTCATGTATTGATGGGCACTTGGGTTGTTTCCACATCTTTGTAATTATGAATTGTACTACTATAAACATCCAAGTACAGATGTCTTTTACAGAATGTCTTTTGTTCTTTTGGGTAGATGCCCAGTAATGGAATTGCTGGAGCAAATGGTAGATTTACTTGTATCTCTTTGAGGTATTTCCATAATGCTTTCCATAGTGGTTGCACAAGTTTGCAGTCCCACGAGCAGTGTATGAGTGTTCCTAACTCTCCACATCCATGCCAACATTTATTGTTTTACAACTTTTTGATGAAGGCCATTCTTACTGGAGATAA
Source organism: Lemur catta (assembly GCF_020740605.2). Lineage (NCBI taxonomy): Eukaryota > Metazoa > Chordata > Mammalia > Primates > Lemuridae > Lemur > Lemur catta. The sequence goes on along the minus strand of NC_059139.1, from coordinate 61,049,551 downwards.
GTGATATCTCATTGTGGTTTTGATTTGCATTTCCCCGATGATTAGAGATGTTGAGCATTTTTTCATGTTTGTTGGCCATTATTCTGTCTTCTTTTGAAAAGTTTCTGTTCATGTCCTTTGCCCACTTTTTGATAGGGTTGTTTGATTTTTTTCTTGCTGATTTTCCTGAGTTCTAAATAGATTCTAGTTATCTGCCCTTTATCAGATGTGTAGCATGGGAATATATTCTCCCATTCTGTAGGTTGTCTGTTTGCTCTTATGATAGTTTCTGTGGCTGTGCAGAAGCCTTTTAATTTGATCAGGTCCCATTTATTTATTTCTGTTGTTGCTGTGATTGCCTTTGGGGTTTTCTTCATAAATTCTTTGCCTCGGCCAATGTCTAGAAGAGTATTTCCAACATTTTCCTCTAGAATTCTTATAGTTTCATGCCTTAGGTTTAAGTCTGTTAAACTTTTGAGGGTTTTCTCTGAGGGGTAACAAGGAATAATTTAGACTTCTTTAAAGATTAGCTTACGGCTCAGGAAAGAAGTCTGAGCTACAAAAATAGATGTGGGAACCATCAATATCTGGTTAAAACTATGGATAGATAAAGCTTGCCAGGAGTTGAGAAAGTAGTGAACCAAGAACAGAGTCTTTAGGAGTCTTGGAGGGATTTGAGCATTTAAAGAATGGATAGAAATAGAGCATATGCAAAAATAATAGAGCTTTAGGCAGGAATCAGGAGACAATGCTATTACAGTAGCTAGTGAGAAAGTGAATTTTAAGAAATAAAAAATAACACGACTATCTATATTGAAAATATGTGCATAAGGATTCTTTTCTCCAGTGTATGTTTCTGTCTGCTTTGTCAAAGATTAGATGGCTGTATGAGGATAAATGGTGCTAAGAAAACTAGATAGCCACGTGTAGAAGACTGAAACAGGATCCACACCTTTCACCTCTCACAAAAATCAGCTCATGGTGATAGAATGGGTTCCAGCTCCATCCAGGATAATACAAGAAGTGCTAGATCACCATTGTTTCTTACAGCTGAATAGTACCCCATGGTATTCTCCTACATGTTTTAGATGCCTTAAGTGCTGGTGAAGTAGAATGAGCACAGAACTTAAAACCAGAAACTTGGAGCTCTACTATTCATTGACTATTACAAATCTGGCATCACTGTGATATGACATTGTTTAAAGGAAATTGTTATTAATAATATTTTCAATTTAACCATGGAATAATATCTCACGAGAACTGGTAAATGGTTTAGGACATGGAAGCTGGCGTGTGGGAAAAACAGAATGGAGAGAGAGGGTGTTTATATATTAGCAAACTCTTAAAAGTTCCCTAGTACACACACATTGCCAGCCTGAATACCAGTGCTAGACCTGTCAGTCAACTTAAAATGGGTAGCATATACATATTAGGGCTCCACAAGCATAGACTTTAATTTTAATGTGTCTAGAATATAACCAAGACCTTATGCTTCTTGAAATCTCCCCACATAATTCTGATATACTCTGTTTTAGAACCACTGTATTATAGTAGCATTTCCCCATTTGTGGACCATAAGCTGCTGAAAGTTATTTCCAAGTACTATAAAAAACTATTCTCTGGGGATTAAAAGAATAAATGTCTTGCAAAAATTTTTTAAATATAGTACTGAATTTATTCAGGGCTTTGCCCCTGACCCCAACATTCAAAAACTAAAACTATTCTTTTTTTTTTTCATTAATAGAAAGTGTTCCTGAACTGAAAAGTTTAGAAATTGCTGTCTATAACACTTGACTTCAAAGAATCGCTTTCATTAGGACTTCCAATTTGTACATTTCACAAATTAAATTTTTGTTCCTATTATTAACTGATCGCAAAATAGTTATATTTTAAAAAGAATAGGGAGTAAACTCTTTATGTGTTATTTTTGAGAGAAATTAGAAGAAAATAATAGAAAAAGACATTAAAAATTAAAAATCCATTAGTTATGCTTTGGAGGCTTTTTAAAAATATTTTAGAGGTTTTTTTTCTAATTTGTCTCATCTAGCTCCACAGTCTGCTTAGGTGAATGTTTAATTTGTGGCCCATTTGTAGAGAATGACTATGCAATGGTTAGAATTTGTGTGGTCACAAATTGTAACATGTTTATATATTAAGTCAGAACTGTACAAAATTTAAGGAAATATTAACATCTTACAAGCAATTTATTAATATTATCTAGAAATATATATATAAAGATTGATTAAATTCTGTATCCCTAAATTTCATCCAATTTAAATCATAAAGCCCAATGTTTATTCTGTTAAAATGAATAGTGTTCCTTAATACTGAGCATTCTAATTTTGGCATACATAAAATCTAATAGATCAAAAACTTTTCAGTGATCATGATTATAATGGTTAATCTCTTATACATAGTATCAACGTTTGAAAGAGTGCTCAGATATAGTGCATCATCAATAAGAAAAGAAGCTTATTAGAAGGTTATGAATATGCATGGAGTCTAGAAGACAGGTAAACATTGCTTTGCTTTTCCCCTTATGTAGTTACTATTTAATTTTAGTTTCCCCCAAGGTGAAATTTAAGATAAGAGTTGGGATACAAGTAGTTTATTTAGGATATAATGCCAGGAAGCACAGTGAAAGAGTGAGGCAATGAGACAGGGAAAGGAAGAAAGCCAATAAAGAGTGTGTTGAGGTGGTCACCATGGGCACCTGATGCCTAGTCTTGCAATATACCCTCTGAGAGACACTGTAGGATATACCACAGAACTGTCCCACTGAACAGAGGGGAACATGAGATATTTATTCATTAACTTGTTCTTCATTCTTAACTCTCTACCCAAGGCCCAGGCTGAGCATGCTCCTTAAGTAAGAAAATGCCTTCAAGTAGAAAGATTCTGGAAGGCTTAGGGATGGATAGAAACTGTCTGCAGGTGATTTCTAGTGTGCACAGAGAGGATTTGAGCAGGGAACTACCATGACAGCCTCAATGACCATTCTTTTCACGCTGGGTCCATTCACCTCGGCTGGGCAACTAGCAGTCCTTCTTCTTCATGGTCTCCACTTTGCTCACGGTGCAATCTGTCTTTGCTCTCTCTCTCCTCCCCAGTGAACTCGAAGGGATAAGAAAACTATGAAGGCATTCTAACATGCACGTCTATTGACCTGAGATTCTTTTGTTAATTCTAAGTCTTTTCACCCTCATGTTTAACAATCACTCACTCTATGGAAATATCATAGAATATACAAAAGCAGAACTGGGATTAGCATAAGTGTATCACAGTCAGAAACAACCCAAGCATTTCCTTTTTGATCAGCTCCAGCCAATCACTGAGTCATCTTTACACAAATACAGTCACTGCGCTCAAATCCACTTTCAAAAATTACTTTTTTAACTTATCTTGACCAGATTCCTCATTTTATCCACAGACATATGTCAATCTAAACACCCAAGCCCTTGGCATGTAACAGATCCAAGGTTGTTCACTAAAACAGATAGTATTTAAGGCAAGTTCATATTACCGTCCACTAGTTGTTAGTTTCTAGACAAGACATCCCTAGCTCTTGGAATTCAGATATTTACCTGTGTACACCACACTTGTCAAACTAACTTTGACTTCTTACTTATTAACCTGGATTACTGCCCTCCTGATTCTTCTTGACCTTTGGCCATTATATTAATATACACGTCACCATTCTTATTTTGCCTGTCCAGAGTCTGTTCTCTGAAAACTATCTCAGTATGTTGCCTAGTTCTGGCTTCCCTGTCATGACTACTGCTCCGCTGTCACCCATGGAACTATTGTCTATTAATTCAACCGTTAAGTATTTATTCAATCATTAAGTATTAATTAAATTATTGAATACCTACTACGTGTCAGACACTGTGATAGGAGCTGAAACAGCAACTAATAAAACATACCAAGTCCCAGCTCTCAAAGAACTGAAATTATTGTAAGGTGATTTGATTGGTCAGTGATCAGGGCAAATATTCTATTAAAACATGTTGATTTAAAGGCAGGGGTGCATTTCAAAAAAAAAAATATCATGTTGAGAACAAGCACCCAGCTTGAACTATGGTGGCTTTGGTTAAAATTATTTCCTCAGAACCACACCAACAATTGACCAGAACTAGATATAAATATACCCCATTTAACACTGGGAAAAGCAACTCGAAAATAACTTGCCACACTTGACATGCAAGCCTTCTACCACTAGAGTCTGAAAAATATTCTTTAATTTTTAGGTTTTTCCAAAAGAACTTTTGCCCCAAGTATTTTTGAAACAAAAGAATTGAGAAAACTATTGGACCTGCATGTGGTTGAGTCTTTTATTTTTTTGAAAACCATTATCAAATGCCTCAAATTGCACCCACTCTAATTTTTTTAAAGTATGAAATGGATTTTAAAAAATATTTGTTCATCCATTTACTCATTTGACACATATTTTGAATGTCTATTGTGTGCCAGAACAGAAGGGGGTCCTGCTTCACAGAGCTAATTTTCCAAGGGGAGGGACCTAGACTAAGCAAGCAAATAATATGTGACAATGTACATGAAAAAAACTAACCTAACCTGTGTACACTGATACAGAAATAAAAGGTGTGGCTGGAGGGAAACTTTTTAGACAAAACAAACAAAGAATGCCTCCCTGAAGAATTAGGAGTAAGACATTTTTTAGATGTTGAAAATTCAAACATAAATATAATGTGAGTGAAATATCCTCATATGCATTAATAATGATTAAAACACATCTGCCCTTTATTTATCACCATCTCCCCAAAAATTTACCTTTGTTCTAAAAATGTGACTAGAATTCCTAAGTTAAAAGCAACAGAAAGTTTGAATGAGTGTGAAACAAATACTTAGAATATAATCACTCTTTCAACATTAATTATACTGTATATATTGAGAAGCTATAATCAAGAATTGAAAGTTGTTCTTTGTCTTAGGCCCAAAATCATGAAGCAACAATTTTACACAATGAATGTATCTTAGTAAGAAATTCTAAAACAGAAAACGACTTGGTTATGATTTCCTAGGTGAAAATGAGTCAGACAAGGGATATTGCCTATCTGGTCTTTTTCTGGGTTTATTTTGTTGATAATTTTTGAGGGGTATGGGAGGTTATAAGGGCAAATAGAGTGAGGTACAATAATAGAAGCATTCAGCATAAATAAATTTTAAAGGTGCTTTTGAGAAATCAAATATGACTAGTTTTACACAATAGACTTTAAAGCATGCAAACAAAAAATTAATTGTTGGCCAAGACAATTTCCTCAAAATGAGTTTTGTTTGTATCACCTAATTATAAATAAACTATCTATTGCTAGCTTTCTTCAAGTTTTATCTATATAAATAAATATATATGTTGTTGTTACTCGGTATCATCTTAGTATTATTACATTTTTTAAACAATCATATTCATCTTTTTACCCATCTAATAGAAGTAATGTCTAGAGCACCTACTATGGGAACATTATAGGTTATATATTAGCACTCAGGCACTAGTAAATGTTTAATTCTAGTTACATAAATTTATATAAAATTATCCTGAAAAATTAAGTCCATATTGAATAATTATATTTTATTTAGACAAACTGTAAACAATGGGATGATTTTCTAATAAATCACTATTACAAATTTATTCCCACTCCTGTTTTGTCTGATACAACAACACCATCTCTATAGATAATAAAGGAACCTCTAGTTGAGTCACTGATGATTTAGTCTGATTTTATGATCACAGGGTAATAAGAAATGGAGAAAGAGGAAGTACACAACAGACATGCACCCCATAATGACATTTTGGTTGATGCTGGATCACATATATAATGGTGATCCCATAAGATTGTATGGAGCTGAAAGATTCCTATCACCTAGTGACATCCTAACCCCATCATAACATCATAACACAACACATTGCTCACATGTTTGTGGTGATGCTGCTGAAAACAAACCCACTATAATCCTGGTTGTGCCCATAGCTGTCCTATGAGCTCTGGCCACATCCCCAGTGACCACTGGAGAGTAGTCTATTTTATTTAGATTTATCTCCCCAAGATTTGTTGGAAAAAATGAACTCATCTCCCATTGCATAGACCTCTCTTATCTACTACCTATTCTTAGTCACTACCTCACTCTTTTGTGAACGATTATAAATAGAAGTGGTCCTCATGCCAATACATTGAAATTCTCATGGCTGAATTCCCCCAAAATATAAATAAGGGGAAAGCAAATTTCTGAATATTAAAATTGTCCATAATGCAACACTTGGTTGGTGAAGTTACTGTGTTGATACACTTTTCTCTGTGTAACTAATTACATAGCAACATATTTTGTCTATGCATTTTGGTTTGCAGTATACCTCCTAGGATGACGATCTGTGTATGTTGTTTCTGCTTTTCTTTATGAGTCCAAGGGACTGTCCCAATAAGATTGTGACATTAAATAGATTAAATACAATAAGATATATTATTCAATAGATTGTCATATGTTTTATTCTTCTTTTCCTTATTTTCAGACTTATAAATTTTTGCTTAATAGCATTGAATTTCCAAATTTCCCCAGCATTTCTGAGAAATATACTGCAAATATTCTCATCTGAAAGCAGATCGAAAGATCACACTCAAGTGCTCATGGAAATTTAAATAAAATACAAAAATGGAATCCTTCGTATTTTCTTAGTCCTACCTGAGACTCCAAGGCCAGAAACAGAATATTTACTATGTATTCCAGTAGGTTGTAGGTTATGTGATGCATTCATCTTGCGGCTTGTAGAATTTTCTCCTTCATTTTGCCTTTAGCCAGATTGATTACTATGTGTTTCAGAGATGACCTATTTGCTAAGACTATTCCTCGTATTCAATGTCCATCTTGTACCTGTATGTCTAAAATTCTAGCAATACCTAGGAAGCTTTCCTCAACAATTTTGTCAAATAGGTTTTCCGGGCTTTTAGCTCTTTCTTATTCTCCTTCAGGGATACCTATAATTCAAATGTTAGTTCATTTCACATAGTCCCATATCTCTCTCAATGATTGGTAGGACATTTTTATACTCTTCTCTGCTTCTTTGAATGACTGGGTTATCTTGAGAGCATTCTCTTCAAGCTCTGAGATTCTCTTCTCCTTGGTTTAGCCTGTTGTGAAAGCTTTCTACTGCATTTTGAAATTCTCTAAATGACTCATTTATGTTCAGTTATTTCCTTTCTTATGTTGTCTAGTTCTCGAGTAACTTTTTCCTTTTTTTCATTGATTTCTTGAATTTTTTTTTTTTTTTGGCTTCGTTTTGTTGGTTTTCAACTTTCTCTTCAATTCCCTTCATCTTATTTGCCATCCATATTCTGAATTCCATTTCTGCTATTTTGGCAATTTACTTGTTGGTGGGGTCCACTTCTGTAACTCCACTGTGTTCCCTTGGGAGTGTCCAACTATTTTATTTTCTCAGGTTGCCAGAGTTCTTTTGCTGGTTTCTTCTCATCTGGCTCCTCTTCTCTCAGCTCTGGGTTGATAGGATTGCACAGCATATGCTCTGCTTTGCTGGGCACTCTCTTGAACCAAGTCCAGGAGTGATGGCTGCTCAAGGCTGGGGGTTCTGAGTGCAGTGTTGGTCCTCAGGGAGGTTATTCCAGCTTAGTGGTAGTGGTAGGGACTCAGTTGTGAGGTCTGGGGGACCAGGCATAACTCTAGAGTCTCAGATGTGGAATTACAGGCCTGCCGGGCACCCTGGAGTTACAGGGGCAGAGCCTTGGACTCGGGCACAGTGAGAGCTTCAGAGCTGGCTCTGAGAATTTTGGGGACAGAGCCTTGCATATGGGGGGCTATTCCATCAGTATGGGTATTGCTGATGCCCAGCCACACAGGGATTTTCTCATCAGCCTAGGGTCCGCATAGGTGGGCCAGAGTTGCTGGTTGGCCAAGGTTCTCCCCCCATTTCTAGGACCCACTGATGCAGTCACCCCAGGCTTCTCAAGTGGTGGCTGTGGCAACTGAGGCTCCTCCTCTTTTCAATTCCCATGCCGGGAGAAGTCGTGCTTGGCCCTCAGTCACAGGCATGACATGGGGGAGCATCTATTCCCTCCCTGGCCCAGCTGGGGTGATGCAAAGGTTACTGCTGGATGGCTGGGTCCCAAGGGAACTTGGCTCTGTGCACCAGAGTGATCAGAATGTCATCAGTTGCAGAAGTCTGAGATTGGCAGGCACCAGATTTCTGCTACACCTGCTCCCTGGTGGAATGTCTCTTCACAGTCTCTGAGCAGCTCTCCGATCAGCCACAAGGTCTGCAGTGGAAGAGGGAGACCCCTCACAGATCAAGCTGCTGTAACTTTTGTTTCTTTCCTATAAAAGCAGCATCCCCTTGGGTTGCGTCTATCCCACTGTCTTTACCTCTTCCCAGCAGTGTGAAGTGTATTGGGACCCCCAGCTTAATCTCCAAGATAGTGGGTGACACCTGTGAGTAAGAATCAGCCATGCCCTATTTGACTGAGTAGGCAGACACTGTAATAAGCTATAGAGTTGGTCTCCCTGTCAGTGGTTGATGCTTACTGGAGCCATCTACTGAGATGTTCTTTTGTGCCTGTGATAAGGTCTAGTTCCTCAGGTGGAGCACTTGAAAGGCCCAGGCTTTGGGAGAGGCCCCATAGTTACCAGGGTGTTGCTTGGACCCTACCACAGCAGAAGTGGGTGGAGGAGAGAGTCCGGGTGTGGTTTCGTTGTATGAACCTGGAAGGCTTTGCAAAGCCTCAAAAGGGCTCAGAGATTGTTTCTCTGGCCACTAGGGGGAGATGCTGGGAGGAGAGTCATGGCAGGTTCTCCAGACCAGGAGTGCTAGTCTTAGGGGGAGGGGCCACAAATCCCCAACAGCCCAGATACAGTGTTTGCTTGGTTGCTATGGTCCCCCAGGCTAGGATCTTCCTGCTGTAGAACCCACCTTAGTCCAGCAGCGGGGCTTTCCTGTGGGAGGGATAGGCGCTCTCTCAGAACACTGTGTCTTGGGCCCCCACAGTTTTCTCCTGCCAAATCTACCCATGTGGTCACCTCCTGAGTCCAGCTCCAGAAACTTCCCCTGTGTTCTCCAGCAACCCTCTTAAGTACAGAGTGCACCGGATCCAGCCTTCACATCTGACCTAAGGCTCCAGCTCTTCTCTGTGATCACACCTGGGCTGCATCCTTTCTTCCCTCTCCTTTATCTGAAGTCCTTCTTTCCCTCTGGGACAGTCTGTACAGTGATGTCTCTAGTCTGCCATCTTGCCCCTCTCTAATTCTAGTTAATTTAAATGTAGACTTAAATATTAGTGCATGTGATTTGTGGCTACCATACTGGACAGTACAGCTCTAGGGTAGGTGTCTAGAAGAATTGTTACCCTCTATGGTATATCCATTTACACAAATTTACTGGTGATTACCAGATTGCTGTCCCAGTGATCACGCCAATTTACACTCCTAACAGCAGGATTACCACTTCCCCACATCCTGGCCAGTGCTTGAACTTGTTAGACTTCATTGCCAATTTGAAAAGTTCAAAATTGTATCTCATTTTTGCTTTAATTTGCATTCTCTCTATTATTAGCAAAGATGAAAATCTTTCATAATTTTTATCGACCATTTGGGTTTCTGCTTCTGTGAATTGTCTGCATATCTGTATCTTTTGTCAACTAGGTAATGTCTCTTTCCTTGTAAAATTCTTTATGTCATTTCTATTATTTCCCATTCCCACCCTGACAACTCTCTCCAAAGAAAATCTCCTGGACTTAAAGAACTTTTCATCACTGCACTCAACCACTTTTTATATAGCATAGAGCTGGGTGTGGACTAATGCTGACAATACATGTTTCCCAAAATCGTGGAATATCTAAGTATGCCCAACATGGAAGTCTGGAACCATGCATTCAAACTGAATACATAGTATCTATTCTGTTTCTGGCCTTGGAGTCTCAGGTAGGACTAAGAAAATACGAAAGATTCCATTTTTGTATTTTATTTAAATTTCCATGAGCACTTGAGTGTGATATTTCGATCTGCTTTCAGATGAGAATATTTGCAGTATATTTCTCAGAAATGCTGGGGAAATTTGGAAATTCAATGCTATTAAGCAAAAATATATAAGTCTGAAAATAAGGAAAAAAAGAATAGAAACATATATGACAATCTATTGAATAATATATCTTATTGTATTTAATCTATTTAATGTCACAATCTTATTGGGACAGTCCCTTGGACTCATAAAGAAAAGCAGAAACAACATACACAGATCGTCATCCTAGGAGGTATACTGCAAACCAAAATGCATAGACAAAATATGTTGCTATGTAATTAGTTACACAGAGAAAAGTGTATCAACACAGTAACTTCACCAACCAAGTGTTGCATTATGGACAATTTTAATATTCAGAAATTTGCTTTCCCCTTATTTATATTTTGGGGGAATTCAGCCATGAGAATTTCAATGTATTGGCATGAGGACCACTTCTATTTATAATCGTTCACAAAAGAGTGAGGTAGTGACTAAGAATAGGTAGTAGATAAGAGAGGTCTATGCAATGGGAGATGAGTTCATTTTTCCAACAAATCTTGGGGAGATAAATCTAAATAAAATAGAATACTCTCCAGTGGTCACTGGGGATGTGGTCAGAGCTCATAGGACAGCTATGGGCACAACCAGGATTATAAAAGTACAAATATTGGGAGAAATTTCTGAAAAACAAGTTATTCAAGACATTTTCTATTAAGAAGGTCCAGGGTTTTCTTTATTTATAAAATGGGATTTAGGAGGCAAAACAGGAGATAGAAGGCCAAAGTTCTGCTTGATAAAGTTAGAAAGGTATTAAATTTTGAATGAAGCACCAGAGATATTTTAAGCCTCTTGATATATTAGGAAAACAAAAATTCCACATAGCAAATTCAGAAAAGGTTCCTTGAATTTAAAGGAAAGAGAACTGCTACAAAATTTCTAGCAAGAGGGGTAATTTTAAAAAATTCACTTTCTCTTTGTTTAGTGTGCAAACTTGATTCATTTTAGTGCAGGTAAAAATATAATAAATCCCCCCTACCCGCAGAGTCACCACTAGGTTCGGTCATTTTATCATTATTTTTTTTTCCATTGATGTCTGTGTTCCTAAATTCAAATTCTTCCACCTTGGTGCTTTTCAAAAACTACCAAAGGACCTGCTATTCTGATCTTGTCAAGGGACTTTATAATCTGAGTAACCTGGTACTAACCCCACCTATGCACCTTCCCCCACCCTGCACCCCTGCTCATCATCACAAGCAGCAGCAGCTCTATAACTGACGAGAAGTCTCATAACATCACTGGGAAGGTCGGTTATCTATTTGGGGAACTGTATCCAAACAGATGTAGTAGGAAAAAGGGGCACCGTGTTGCTGTTGATCAGGTAATATAAACTAGCTGCTAATAATAAGTCAACTCCATAATTTCCTTCTTATCTCCTAAGTAATTCTGGACTCTTTTGATTCTAAAAGATACTTTTTATAAAATATTTTAAAGTTTATTTGAGTTCCTTTGCCATCACATAAATATGAAATGGAAAGAGCAAAACTTCTCAGCTTTGGATATAGCTCACCACTACCACCACACTGTTGTTTTTAATGAGCTGTGCATTTTAAATTGTTCTGCTTTCCCCCCAATTCCTCTCCTCTAAGACAACCATTATTAACAGTTTCCTTTATATGCTTTATGATACATTTCTGTATATACTTTAAACATGTAAAATCATCATACAGTTAGTATCCCCTTTTCCCTGGGTCATCTTTCTGCAGTTTCAGTTATCTGTGGTCAACTGAGGTCTGAAAATATTAAATGGAAAACTCCAGATGTAAACAATTCATAAGTTTTAAATTGCAGCCCACTCTGAATATCATGATGAAATCTCACACTATCCCATACAGTCCTTTCCCCGGTGACGTGAATCATGCCTTTGCCCAGGGTATCCACACTGTATATGCTACCTGCCTTCTAGTCACTTAGTAGCCGTCTCAATTATCAGATCAGAAAAAACATAGTATATAGAGAGTTCAGCACTATCTGCAGTTCCAGGCATCCACTCCAGGTCTTGGAATGTATCCCTCTCAGGGACTGCTGTACCCTGTACCACATATAACTGTTCTATGACTTTTTTTTTCCTTTAATTCAATCAATATATCTCTTGCAGTTTTTCATTTTGGTACATATGCATAGTTTTACACAATTTTTAGTGATTACATAATTCCACTTTCTTGTTAGTCTCTTGGAAGTAAAACAAATTATAGGCACCATCTAGGAGTGTGTAAGAAAAGAGAAAATGCACATAGGTGCTAATCAGCATGTACATACACGTGTTCTCTCTGCTGCTGTTGGCTAACAATGTAATACTTCAGGTAGATGCTCAGTATTTACAGAAGGCCTAAAGGATGCACATTACTAGTTAAATAGATAGACAAAGTGCTGAAACGGATATTGCCTTTTTTTCAGGAGAGTACAATGTTTTGTCTGCCAAGATTTGACATTTTGCTGAAGGGCAAGATGAGAAAATATTTAGGTAAGCATTCAAGGAAAACAGAGAAACTTAAGTAATAGCAAAACACCAGTTTAAAAAAAAAAAGGTGCACATGCACACACACACAGACATACACACACAAATTAGCCACAGCTAATTTTAGGCAAGGGTCAGAAAAATATGCAATAAGCCTGTAAGAAGTAATGGTTAAACACACACACACGTATAACAGAAGTCAGAAAGCTTTTTTTCTATGACTATTCACAGCCAAAACATGCCTAGTTGTAGAAGAGGCTGATGAAAAAATTATCAGGTGGGAAAAATATGTGAGCAAGTGATGCATTCTTTCGTGACTATTTCTAATGCGGAAGAACGGGCAAATCAACAATCCAGCCTTTAATGCTATCTAAAAACGTAAAGCAGAGTTGGTACAATTTAGAAAATGCCATCCATCCACAAAGCCCATACCAAGCCAATTTCCAACAGCCAACATTTTCCATCTTATTTTCTCTATAATATTTAGCTCTTTGCTTTAATTACACATGATATTTGTAAAGAGAAAGCTGGCGTTGTAATAATTGGATAGCTTTTTTATCTATGTTGGCAGAAACAGAATTTTCTCTTATATTTGAAGAGCAATACAAAAGCAAAACCTCCTTTCTCACAAACTCAATGCCAAAACTATCCTCTGAGTCACACAGTTTCTTTAAATCATGTTGTTCTGAAAGTTGAGATGTGCTATCTTAATGCTGCTGCCAGGATCACACTGTTCCTAAGTTAGTACCAAAAAACTACCAGTGTCAATTAATCAAAGTGTATAGAACTCTCCAAAACATTCTTTTCCTCTTTCTTTCTTTTCTTCACTACTTCCTCTGACATTCCCACTCTTTTCTTTCCTTTCTTCTATCCTTCTTTTTTCTTCCATTTCTTTTTTAACCTTATCTCTCTTCTTTCTATCATTCCTTATTTCTTCCCCACTTTTTTCTTTTTTGTCCTTCCTCCCCCCCACACACGTGCACACACATTCAGAGTACAACAGAGAGCAGAGTAATGACAACATTTTAAAATCAGCGATCCAAAAGGAATTTGGGGAATCCTAATATAACAAGAAAATTCTCCTCCCAGTCACATTTTTCTAGAAAAAAATTTCCAGATTGAGCTACTGAGCTTCAAAAATTCAACATAATACCTTAAGCTTCAAAGGAAAACATGAGTCTCTTAATAGAAAAAAAATTTTTTTTTCTGTGTTGAATTAAGTATTTTTAATATTTATAAAACATTTTACCTTTTGGGGATGATGCTTTATTTATTATTAATATCAATCACATATCAAGGTGTTCTTAAATTTTTTATCATTAAATAAGTACTTGAAATTGCATTATGAAATTTTGGAAAGGTGTGCTTTTTAACATGTACTGATAGCACTGTGAGCTTAGTGACAGCAAAATTCAAACACAAGTCTGTAAACTTTTGTTAGAAAGCAGGTTTCCTAGGTTCTCATTCTCTTAAGTTATTCTCAGCATTTTTTTAAGTGCCAGAAACATTTCTTAAAATTTTTAAATTCACTTACAAGCAAAATAGATAACTCTACAAGCACACAGCTACCAAAATTTCCATTTACATACTCAAAATACCTGTTTTGAAAGGACAATTACCTGTTTTCAGTCACAACTTAGGTGTAAATCTCTAAAATTTTAGCTGACAGGTTTTACTATGTAATAAAACATGTCAAATTCAAACTGACAATTGGATTTCATTTTTGGAGGGTTTTTCCTCACACCTTTTCACATTATAATACAAGTACTACTTAGCCATATGATTTTCTGCCAAACTTAACGAAAAATGTAAAACATAATGCATGTCTCAACATCTTAACACTTACATAGAGGGTTCTGGGGGGAAAAGAAGAGTCTTGCTAAATTCAGAAAATTGTACTGTCTGTAAAAGAAGAGGCTGCCAGCTTTCGTCTGTTTTCTTTCTCTAGGTACTCACATGCTTGCCTTCTAAACTGAGAACAAGGACAGTGATTTCATCTCTTGTTGCATCTCTGAAATTATTCAATTACTCAATTTGTGGAATTAGAATACCACATCGTCCAGCCACATTTGTTCTAAGAAGATGATCGAGACATAGGGAAATGTCAGTCAATGAGCAGAATAACCACTGTATTTGCAGCTTATCTTTTAATGGAGATCTGGAGAGATATAAAACGCAATCATCCCATTAGGTGTACATATGCACCATTTGTTTAATCAAACTAGAAATTACCAGATAATGTATTATTTGAATTTATTTTAAGTCACAATTAATATTGAAAATAAATACCAATATGACAAGTTACATAAATAGCAAAGTACTTTTATTGTGAGTATTGACTCCAGGTTGGTGAATAGTAAGAGATTAAAATATAGTTCACTGAAACTTTATGTGTATGTATATATGTGTAAAATTAATCAATTCTGTTGTCATAGTTATTAGCATGGACATTAAGCAATAATAATTGGCACTCCAGTCTGGCTACAACACGACTTCTTAATTTTGTGCTATATCCTTAGATGTAAAAAAGAAGGCATAAGATTATATTTGCATGAAAACTTTTAATTATTTAACTTTTTAACATAGCAATAGATATTTAAAATGTTAATTTTTCATACAAATGCCTCAACATTAAATAGAAAATGATATTTATTTATTATCAAATGTCATCTAACAAAAGAAATGCTCGGCGGTTATTAAAAGTGGACTACTAGTGCCCCCTTCTGATATAAAAACGGAAAAAACTTATTCTCAGGACTTGAAAAGACACTCTCACTAATCCCCTAAACAGCTGTTTCAAGTCAGATTTATGCCAATTCTTTTCTGGTTTAATAATAAATCCCTCATTTTTCTCCTAAAATGTTGGGTATCCTGTTGTGTTACTGTTATGAGTTACCTTCCCAGGAAACATCACAAAGTCAGGGAATCCTATTCATTCTTAAATATAATCAAATGCCTTTATTCAGATGGAGCTTTAAAATAAATTCAGAAAATCATCTTTTAAAAAATATTTGAAGTTTTATCATTGGTTTTACATTTGATGGTGTAAAAACATGAATCTGTATCTGGCTTAATCACATTAAATGTCATGTTGCCTAGCTTTTCACCACATTCAAGCTGATACAGACACACTCATTCATTATACTCGTTTCTGACATAACATAAAGGGCAAAAGGCAGCATGATAGATTAAAAAGATATTATGGTACAATATTAATTACAGTATCAGCACCTTTTTCTAGCTCAGACTGCATGTAAATGTCTATTTTCATTTTTATATTCAGAATATACTTTGAAGAAGAATGGATTTATTGCATAGTAAATGGGAATTTTGGTCAGATATTTTAATGTCAGGATGGCACCAAGTGTGCGCTTACAAGAAAATTTGGAATTTCTGTCTTTAACCCAATTTGGATTTTGGGGCAATTATTATAAGACTGTAAGATTGAGAGAGATATTATACAAATCATAATGTGACGAGGTAAAATAAAACAGAAACACTTAATTTAAAAGTTCTTCTTTATGAAACTAAAACTCTAATGCCACCTTTTCTCCCAAAGAATTTTAGAAAAGTATAACACAACAGCCATTTTCAGAAGTGAAATATTAAAATAAATGATACTGTATTCTCCTAGTGTTGGGCATATTACAGTAAACTTATGCCACCTTCCATTAGTAAAATTTCCCACAAATCAACAACTTTTAATACTGTTTGAACATGTCAAAATAAAAATACTCAATATTTAGAACACATTTCATCAAAATCTAAGTTCACAATCAAGATTAATCTCAGAAAAAAATTCAGCCTCAACCAGAAATGTCATGTTGAACCGTCAAATAAGCTTGCTAAATGTCCCTGTTATGTGATTAGACTCAATTCATATTTTACCCCTAAAGTGTCCTTATTCCATGTAATTATTACTCATATCTCATTTCATAATAATTTTGCTTTCTGAAAAATATAATGACTGTATTTTTTCAGTCTTTCCTCTGCCTGCTTCAGGATTGTGTTTCTTTTTTACTGATGCAGTTTAACTTTCACACATTGAAAATGACAACCAGTCAATTTGGTGATGCAAAAGAACTGAATACATCAGGAATAATGCAACCTAATGAGATGTTTGTGTTGTACTACATCTCAAATGGAAAAGTGCTGCTCTGGGAAAGTATGGAGAACCCAGGAAATAGCACCAGAGGGATAATTTCTGAACCGATATTTTTACCTATCAAATTTATGAATATGCTATAGCTCATCCCTTTGACCAGGAGTAAAAATAGGGTGAGGCCTGCTTATTTTGCTAATGATTCTTTCCTGGGAATCTCTGACAGAATTGCTTATAGCTTTTAAAATTCTGTGGTGTGATCCAGATGTTTCTATTTCACTTTTTCTCTTTAGATTTTTAAAAGTATACAAAGAAATCTCTCTATATACAGAATAATGAATCAAATGAGAAAGCAATTTAAATTATAATCCTATTTTTAAGAAGCAATAGTGTTTGCATCGTATTGCAGGAAGACTAAAATGTATTTGATTTTTAGCTTTAAGTCACTGACTGGGTTTAATTGTAGTACTAGCTTTATTACCACTACCAATAAGCATATGTGGGGCACCTTTGAATACATCCTCTCTGACACTCGAAGGCCAATTCTCTCTGAATGCACACCACACACGGTACAGCTGCAGAGTGCTGATGCTGGTAGATGGACAGTAGAACCGTGCAATTGTTGCTAGGTCGAAATGCATTAATAAATACCTATCTAAAAAATGTGGCAGGTATTAGGCTTTAAGGCATGTTACACATTATATTCAAAAATCTCTGAGTTGCTTGTTGCAATTCAGAAGGAAGAGGATCCCTAATATTTTAGTTACATATGAAATGGCAATATATGCCATTGAGATACTGCTTTTATAAATCAAAAGGACCCCCACAGAGAGACCAAATGTGATCTATGTAGATGGGAGGAAAACCATCTGTATGAAGACTAAAAAATTTAGATCCAAATTCTAATTTTTTTTCTATATGTACTAGTTATCCAAATGTTTTAAATATTCAGGAAAATAACTAGGCCCTCCTATTTATGTGAATATTTATTGCATTCATACACATGCATGCTTCCCAGTTTTATGGTATATTCTCCAACCTATATTCTAAACTTGGTAGATCTGTGTACTAATTATAATCATAAAATTATGTTCCAACAGAAAAATGGTTAACAGAGAAAAAGGTGCTTTGAAAAATTAGCAAATACAGCTGTTATAACTGTTAGTGATAAATTCTAGCTATTAGGTAAAGATTTTTTCCACTTTAGATCGTGGGAGTTCATGATAACTATAGGTATGATCAAGGCTTATTTCAATGCTTTGAAATGTCAAATGAGTAATTTTATTCTCTTTTATTTTTAAACTATTTGCAGAGACAACACAAAATTATATAATGTTACATTTATTTTAACCTACACTTCTTCCTTCATAAGGTTACTTGTCTAAACATTTCACTAACATTGTGCAATTTTAAACTGAGAAAAAGAACAAAGTTACAAGTGTGACAATTTATCAGGAATAGATTAAGTGACAGCTGTAACTAGAATCAGAATTAGTAGATTATTTTAATAGTTCCAGGAAGAGTATAATTTACAAAAGTACATTTGAATGATGTTAGGAAGATATCAGGAGGAATTATTTGCTTACTACAGGATGATTTCTTTAAGTTAAACTTCAGTAATATTCTCCCCTTTGAATTTTTTTAAGTACACAGATGTGTCTTTTGATTCAATAATTCAACAATTACTTCATTGACATGAGGAGAAAGCAAGTATTTCCCAAAGATTTTGCTCAAGTCATTGACTATCTCTGCAAATTTATGATTTTTTCAAAACCACCTTTTGATAGATTGTCCTTCCTCTCATCATAATGCTAAGAAAATGATGTATGCTTTCGATTTTTTGATATATTAAATTAGTTGCATTTCATCTTTCTCATAATCTAATTTCTAAGAAAGAATTTATTTAGGTAAAGGTCCATTACATCCTGTTTACCAAATCTCTAATATCTAGAAATCTGTTTTTTTTTTCTATATCTAGAAATCTTTCTTTTTTTCCTTCAAAAATTGCCTGAAACACTGCTCCTCCAAGAAATCTTGACCATTTAAGAGGCACTAATCCAAATTCTCCCGAAGTCTAATACATTAACAGGCAATACTTATTCTATTACCAAACATAAACTGCCCACTTGACTTTAATACAAATAGGTATGCAATCTGTGCTTTTGTGAAGCGTCTTCCATTACTTCTATCAGTATGTTCTTTTGTAAGTCTATCCATTTCAATTCCATTTCCTTTGATTAAAAAAGAAAAAAAGCAGCTAGAAGAACCATTTATCCTTTATACAGTGATGTGTATATTTATGTATTTATTATATGATAATGATGTTCATGATGATGATGATGATGATTAAAACCATTATCATTTTTATAAATGTTTCTTAAAAATAACTTCAACTTGGCAGTTGGACTGGATGCTAATATACCTTTCAACTCTAAATTTTGTTATCTTAAATTTTTCTTTCCAAAATTTCCTTTTTTGGAAAGAATAGTCTGATAACTACTTATTATCCTGTTTGACTTTTATAAATTTTATGCATTGCAAGCCTAAATACATTTTGTAGTTCAGTCAACTTTTCCATACCTATTATAAGCAGAGTCATAACTGCACCAGAACTATAAAGAAAGAAGTTGCATGGTATCCTACCCTCAGAGTGATTACATTCTTTTTCGAATCAAAATAACTTTAATATAGAGCATTTTACATTTTACTTTATGAAATGCTCAACAATCACTCACAAAAAGCTATATATTTAGCATATTTACTCTGAAAAAGTAAAATTTATTTTCTCTATTAACTGATACAAATGTGTTTCCTCAATAGAGCCAAGGAGAAAGAAAAGCAACTGGGTTATGAATACATAGCTTGAGCAATAGGTAGGTAAATAGATACAAACTAGAAACTCAAACAAATTTAAAGATCCAAGCTGTCTTACATTATTGATTTTGGTTAAATGGAAGAAAGAACCTTGTTAGTATAGTAATATACATACTTAATATATATATGTATGTATATATATATATATATTGGCTGGCCAAGTGAAGCAGTGGGAATGGAGAAGGAACAAAGGAATTTGTAACTGGTTGTGATCAATTAGTTGTAAACACCACTGCACTCAGACCAACCAGATATATTTAATTCAGTCTCCAGTTTGCTTCATTTTTGGGGTGGGAGAGGACAGTGTTGCTAAAGAGAAAGAAAAAGAGTTCCATAATGTCTTGACAAAACATTAGGGATTTAACACCAGCCAGCCAAATCCTTTCTAACTCTGAACTGCAATTGGAGAGTCAGGACCTTTCAAAGCTGCCCACTTAGAGGACTCAATAAATGACCGTATGTAAACCCAGTAAAAGGCAACGTGAAAAAATAAAGGAATAAAATGAAAACCGAAGATCAATTCATAGACTAAGGCACAGAGAGAAATTTATTCATGATTAAAAAATAAAGTAAAATGTAATTTTAAAAATACTAACAAATTTTCATGTGAAGATTGAAGCTATGGTTCTATAAATCCAAGCAATCCCTACATTCAAGTTATCAACAGAAATTAATATTTTATCATCATCATAGTTCCACTTTGAATGAAAATTCTTAATTTTCCCTATGTCTAAGTAATGCCTTTTTAAATGGATTTTGAATAAACTCAAATGACATCACAAAACAATTAGTTAAGTTCGTATGAGGACTTTTGTTCCAAGTACACTGAGGCTTTGGCCAACTGCATTGAGGAAAGGAATAACAGATTTTTAAAGGCAGCTCATCTCCTTAAAATGAATTATTTTCTCGAATCTCCTCACTGGAACTCGTACAGTTGGAAGCATGCAGTTGATGGTTCCTAACATTTGCAT